>NW_023614185.1:0-39999 GCF_013339695.2 Rhipicephalus sanguineus | reverse complement strand
ATGCTTTCTTTATAGGGGTCGGATCCGTCGACGTCACAACCCCGTGACCCTTGCTCCTTGCGTCAAACAGCGTTGGAAGGAGCCACGCAGCCTTGTCGTCGATGTCGCATGTTGTCGCTGCTGGAAATGGCTTGAATGCGGGCGCATCGAAGAAGGGGGCGGATGACAGGTACAAAGCCTGTACAAGAAGAACGAGTCGCATGGTCAGTGATCTGCGCCCAGCGTTTTCGCCGTGCCCACTGGCAAGTCCGTCTTGCGATGCTTTCTTTATAGGGGTCGGATCCGTCGACGTCACAAACCCGTGACCCTTGCTCCTTGCGTCAAACAGCGTTGGAAGGAGCCACGCAGCCTTGTCGTCGATGTCGCATGTTGTCGCTGCTGGAAATGGCTTGAATGCGGGCGCATCGAAGAAGGGGGCGGATGACAGGTACAAAGCCTGTACAAGAAGAAGCCGGCCAAGAAGGGGCTAGAGCTTCACAGCGTGACGTTTAGTTTTCTTCGCATAACGCCACTGTGCAGCGGTGAAGCTTAACAAGGCAAATCCCTCATTCTTGGAGCGCACTGAGGTATACCAGGCGCTTACATCGGAACACCACTTGATACCTCGAAGAGTTGAACTTGTTGGCTATTGGGTTGATTAACATAACTTAAGGGAGCAGCGCGAAAGATAGGGGAACAGAAAAGTCACCATACACCCACAGGTAGCGCAGTAGGTGTGGTTCTATGTTGTGCCTTTTCTGTCCCTGTCTTTCGCGCTTCACCCAACTGACAGCAGAGTCGATGACGTCCGCAATTGAGGCTGCTGTAGTCTTAGCAATCTCAGTCCATCCTAAGCGAACACATCGCGAGGTAACACACAAAGCATGACACAGATACACAAAATCTTTAAGGAAGACACCCATCAGTGTCCTCTACTTCAAGTTTCACTCGGCCTCTCGTTGCTCTCGTGAACTTGACTAGGGAATTTCTGGGTACACCACGGCGCTAGTTTTGGGTCGGCACACAAGGTGCCACATGAAACACGCTTACAAACCGCTAACATTGGGCGATGTTTAGGGTGGCTTTTTGGCCTCGTGCGGCAAGTGTCTCCGATCAGTGGTGTCTCCTTCCAACCCGGTTGGAAGGAGACGTTAGGTGGGTAAAGCGTTCGGTTCACCCATATAGCTGCTTAAAACCGGCTTGACTTGGCTTGAAGTGTATAAGTAGGTTGGCGCAGAGTAGCGTTCAGGCCCGTTTGTGTGGCTTGCGTGGTGAGTGTTGGCAGAGGAGGCACACTACTGTACTGATGGTTGATATTGAGACGGCGAACTGTGGGCATTAAACGAGACTGTGTGTGTGTGTAGAAGTCGTAGCAAATCGTTGCCGCTTTTGTTGCGATGTCCTCCGGTTCAGTGGACCACTGCCAAATCTATAAGCAATGATAACGAGCTGTACTAGCATGAATAAAGGCCATGTGTTACGTGATTTGTGAAATGTGTCTGTTTGACGCACAGCTTGTACTGTGGCGTACGTGTATGTGTGGGTAAGTGCGTGCTTCTGCGGGGCCCGTTGGGTGGCTTGCGTGGTGGGTGCTGGCAGGGGAGGCACGGCACTACGCACTACTGTACTGGGTGTTGATATTGAGCGGACTGTGCGCATTAACGGAACCACCTCTGACCGTAGGGACGTGATCGCGTTGTGTATGTTGTAGAAGTCGTAGCAAGTCGTTGCCGCTTTCGTTCCTGCGATGTTCAGTGGACCATTGCCAAAACGTTCAGTGGACCATTGCCAAATCTATCAGATATGATAACGAGCCGTACGAGTATGAGATAAAGGCCATGAGTTACGTGATTTGTGCATGTCTGTCTGACGCACAGCTTGTACTGTGGCGGACATGTATGTGTGGTAAGTGCGTGCTTTGCGTGGATCGATCGCTTACAGTTGGAAAGTCATTTGGGCGAAGTCTACTTGAACCATCACTTTTTTTAACGATGCGTCTAGGGTTACGTCCAGACGTAACTGTAGCCGTCGCTATCGTTACGCCCAGACGTAACTGTCCACGGGGTCCACGGTGCAATTCTGCCTCCGTGGTTATGCGTCCTATGCGCAGACTAAAAGAACTCCTTGCTGTTTTTAATCTACTGTCCCTGAGAATATTGACGTAAGTTAGGGGTGGTCACCTTGTGGTCGGTGTGAAAGGTTAGACGTTTGCACCTATCCACTGTAACTGTAACGTTAATTCAGCACGGCCGCTCGCTGAATTAAGCGGCCATACATTCAGTATCACTGTCGTATCACCGATTTACCAGCATCACTTATGTATTGAGACGTGCGTGGCTTGTTTTGCCGGACTGTTTCGCGTATCAGCAGCTCTGTTGTCGAGACAGACCAGCTGACGCACTTTAGGAAGACGTTAATTTCGGCCTCCGCTGGAGCCACGCTGCCTTCAGCCATCGTCTCGGGTGCTGCCTTTTCCTTAGCTTCGTTGAGGCGGTCAACCTCAGTTTGGGGCAATCACGGTTAGTGAAATAAAAGTGAAATAACTGCAGGTCTCCATCGAACTTGATGTAAGTACGGTTTGCGTGCCCGTGTTGATGTATCACACGTCCACTTGGGTTACGTTCATACAATAACAATCGGTACAGCTGCCCCACGTGTGTACACATAAATGTCGTCTTTAGAAAGCCTCCTTCTGTCCAGTTATGTCGGTGCAGCCTACTTGGCCTACTCGCAACACATTGTTGCGAGATTGGGCTCACCGTCGCGGCGTTAGCAGTGTAGTATGGATGGGCGGTCGGCGGCACATATCCAATTAAGTGTTGCACATATCCAAGAACGCGTTGACTACAGCCCAATGGTGGTATATACGCCCTCCATTGACACATTAATACACGAAGCCGTCCTAACGTTCCTATTACGTGTGTGTGAAGTGCAATCCGCCAATCAATGGGGTACTGGCCTTCGGCGACAGTCGTGTTTTCCACTGTGCTCGATGTTTTTTTTTCTTGCTTTATTTGTACGTGCTTAGGTTGTGTTCTGCCCATACTGCAATATAAATGGTGTTGTGCGACTGAACCAATATACTTCTTGCTGTAGCGGCTACAAAAAAAAAAAACCTGTTCTGCTTTTCTGTTTGCATGATTCCGTGTACCCTCTAGAAGTGCGTGACTTGAGGTCTTTTTTACTGCTAACCGGCCTTTGCAGACTATAGTTCATGCTTGGTATCACAAGGATTTCTAAATCGCCAACACTTCACGAGATTGCGAACAGTCATTTACGAAAAGTCCTTAAAACACAGTTCTCTCCCGACTGACTGGAAAATGGCATCGGTTGCTCAATCTGGCCCGCGCAACGTTATCAATAACTACCGCCCCATTTCACTCATTTCTGTGTGCTGCAAAATTCTTGAACACGTTTTATATACCGCCATTGTTAAGCATATAGATAGTAATTCTTTATTGAACTCAAACCAGCACGGATTTAGACATGAACTATCGTGCGTCACACAACTGGTAGAGTTCACACATGTTTTAGCAGCAGCACTGGACGATAACTCTTCGGTTGATTGTATTTTCCTCGACTTTCAGAAGGCGTTCGACACCGTTTCGCACTACTTATTACTGCAAAAACTGTCCAGCTTTGACATTAATCCCCAAGTTATTGCATGGGTTGCTGAATATTTACGTGAGAGGCGACAATGCGCAGTTGTAAACGGCGAACAGTCTGCAATAACTGATGTTACGTCAGGGGTGCCTCAGGGATCAGTACTGGGACCCCTTCTTTTCTTACTTTATATCAATGAGATTAACGAAAACGTACAATATCATATTAGGCTATTTGCAGATGACTGCTATTATAAAATTACCTGCTCACCGGTAAAATGGTGTGCGAATACAAATACCTAGGCGTTTACTTTTGCCCCTCTTTATCATGGAGTCGGCATGTGGATTATACCGTGGGTAAACCTTGTCGGAGTTTGGAATTTTTGCGACGAAATACACGTGCATTTCCACAGCAAACCCGGGAGTTATTATATAAAACATACGTAAGATCAGTGCTGGAATACGCGTGCTGCGTGTGGGACCCTTCAACAGCATCAAAGAAAGAAAGATTAGAAAAAGTTCAGTCCATGGCGGCAAGATATATGTGCTTAATATACCCATGTATGACAGACAGTTTGTTCAACGGAATCTAAGGCGATATTAAAATGGAAGTCTCTGCAGCATGCGAAGAGCGTCATTTCGACTGAAGCTATTACACAGCATATATCATTTTCATACTCGAATTCCCCGTGACGTATACATTAACCGGCCTCACTACACAGCAGCACGCAAAGATCACGAACACAATTAAGATAAGAGAATATAAATGCAATACATCGTCCTTCAGCAACTCTTTTTTTCACAGAACTATCAGTCAGTGGAATCGACTTCCTTCCACAATTGTAGGAATTTCGTCTAATGACGCATTCTTTTCTGCAATAAAAATTGAATCTTTTGACCACTGAGCCTTAAAAGAAATCATGCGTACGCCTGGTAATCACCATGATCTATACTGTATCCCATTTGTAAACTGTGTTGTTTTCTTTTAGTGCTTCCTTTGCATCTTGTGCTGTACTATATATTTACCACTGCCGCGCTTTGTTGTAATTACTGTTCGAATTGCCATTAACTATTATCACTGTGCTTTCTGTTTATTTTAGATTGTTTTCCCAATGTATACGACATTTTTGATGTAGCTGTGTTCGACGCAGCTGTGTACGTTTGTGTCGGCGTAGAATAATCTACATTTTCATTTGCCCCTGCAACTTTCATGCTTGTTCTTCTTCTGTAACCCCCCCCCCCCCCCCCACTGTACGTAATGCCTGTATGGGCGCTATGGGTATTAAATAAATAAAATAAATAATAATTGTGTCAAAAATTCTGCATTCACACCTCCATACCGACACGTGCATGCACTCACTCATTAAAAATATAAAACAGCGCTTTTTTAAACACGAGACGAAGGAAAGAAGAGACGTATGTGTCCCTCCATTCCTTCGTCTTGTGTTTAAAAAAGCGCTGCTTTATATTTTTACCATGGAACCTCACCAACTCGCCCAATTTGCGTGTCTTGCTCACTTATTAGTCTGCATACAAGCCTTGGAAATTGAAATGCTTGTTTATATCGTGCAGACATACGTACAAGCATTTGATGCTGTGCTAACACAACGGAATAGGCTGCCCTCTGAGGACGCGCGCAGGACGTTCGCACACTAGCGAACACGGTGTGGCTAGCAGACGACGCAGGGAGCCATAATCAGCTGCTAAAGTTACGTCCACCGTGTGATTCACAATGCGCACTTAAGTTTAATAATTATCTTGCCAGTCTCAGTGGTTGGCTCGTGTCACTGGGACGCTGTCGCTTCGCGGTGCGCCGTCGTCGCTCCACTATTTTGCTCGAGTGGCTGGTTACACTACAGCAAGAGTACGGAGCGCGACGTGGGCTGGGGCGTCCACCGCTGCCACCAAGGCGATTCCCTTAAACAAAAAATATTACGGCGCCGTGGAGCACTTAATAAAAAGAGAGAGAAGGACAACAGCGAGGTTCGAACCAACGTCCTCGCAGATCCGAGCACGACACGTACTAGCGGTACTAGCCCGCTGCGCCACTAGAGCCGATCGGTTCGGTGCGTCTGATCTCACGCTGGACGTAACTTTAAGATTTGTTATTCTTACGTCCAGACGTAACTGCAACGGCTCCTATAGTTACGTCTAGACGTAACGCGCTAGACACTCCGTTCTTCCTTTCCATCAAGAACCACTACTATTACAGACATTCACAAATCGCATACACATGGCCTTTATCTCACGCTCGTTATCGTTGCTTATAGATTTGGCGGCGGTCCACTGAACACGGGGACATCGCAGAAACAAAAGCGGCAACGACTTGCACACGAATCACTTTCTACAACACTCTACACAACGCGACCACGTCCCCACGGTTACACCACGGCCAGAGGCGGTTCTCCGCACACAGTTCACGCTCAAAACCAACACCAGTAGTGCCGTCTCTGCCAACACCCACCACACCACGCAGAAATAAACGGCGGTCTGAACGCTACTCTGCCGCCACCTACTTATACACTTCAAGCCAAGTCAAGCCGGTTTTAAGCGGCTATATGGTGAACCGAACGCTTTACCCCACCTACCGTCTCCTGCCACCCGCGCGCAGGAGACGCGGCCGTCTCGTGCCCATACCATACGCGCTTTTACAATCCCGACCAACTCCGGATGCTGGATGGATGCTATGAGCGTCCCCTTTATAACGGGGCGGTGACATGTCTGCCACCAGGCTCGAAGGCGAAAAAAAAAGAGAAAGAAGAAAAAAAGCTTCCTTGTTTCATGTTGTCCTAATGCCTTATCTACATTGATTAAATCTATGTTATTATACCAAAAAATATAAATCACGGTCCATCTCTCTGCCTCTTAAGGCAGAATGACCTTATTTTCCCCCATTATTTATTTTGTACTTTATCTCTACTTTTCTGCCACCAATACTCTAACCGTCTCTTACTTATTTCTATCGCGGACGTGTTCAGCTTTCCATTGCGTTGTCCCTAAAACCCAAGGCTTCATGTAGACTCGTGCCCACACGTATACCTGGGTGAATATCGCCACATTCAATCAGTACATGTTCCATCGTTTCCTTAGTTCCCCCGCAGCATGTACAATGTTCTTCTTCGTTACTGAATCTCGCTTTATAACTACGCGTTCTAAGGCAGCCCGACCTTGCTTCAAACAGTAAAGCGCTTCCCCTTGAATTATCATAAAATCTTTCCCTCCTTATTTCGTTTTTTCCTTTTCGGTAGTTACTCAGAGCCGGCTTCTTTTCCATCGCTGTCATCCAATAAGTCCTCTCCGCCTCTCTGACCTTCCGCTTAATGCTCCTTGTTGCCATATCGCCCGCACTGCCAGCCGTATATTTACTGGTGAGCCTCCTAGTTCTTTTTCTCCACTGCGTGTCAACGCTTTTTCTATACAAATACCTGAAAACCTTCTCTGCCCATCTACTCTCCTTCATTTTCCTCAGCCTCTCTTCGAATCTCATTTTGCTCTGCGCTTCCCTCACTTCAAAGCCTGTCCATAAGGAACAACAGGAACTCTTCGAGGCAGTTCGGCACTACTTTGTGACAGTGTGCGGCTACATGCGACACAAGTTTATATCACCCTTTACCGCCTCATTTGTCGTCTTCCGTGAGCGCCCAACGCGAGGCGGCCCACCGTCCTTTGATTTACATCCATTCCTGATTGCACCTCTGACTTCATGCACACCACTGAGTTCCCAAATGTAAGCCCCGGAACCATCACACCCTTCCACAGCCCTCGAAGCACCTCGTACCTATTGTATCCCCATAAAGCTCTGTGCTTCATAATTGCAGCATTCCTCTTTCCCTTTGCTACCGATGCTTTTTCTTGTACCTCCATATATCTATCCCCCTCATTTACCCATACTCCGAGGTACTTGTACTCGCTTACCCTCGATATTTTTTGGCCCTGTATTAAGAGCGTATGGTCTCCGTGATCATTGAATACCATCAATCCACATTTTGTTGCACTAAATCCTAGTCCTAGAGCCTCACACTCCCTTCCGCATATATCTGCCAGTCGCTGTATATCATCTTGACTGTCCGCAAATAAGACAATATCATCAGCATAAAAGACCTGGAAGTTTCTGCTCAACCATCGCTCCGACCTGTTTGTGTGACAAATTAAATCCAATGTTGCTACCAAGGAGGTTAAAATAAATTTGCTGGAGTGGAGGAGGCGCCCCTCAGCTGAAGCCGCGTGCCGCCATCTTGCCATAGGCAGAAAGCGCGCCTTCCGCAACACATGCTGCAGCGGCCGCATAAATGTTCTAGCTGTTCTGCGTGGTGGCGTCCGGACGTTGTTGGATACATTGTGCGTTGCGTACGGCTGTATAAATCGAGCGAAAAGGTACTCTGGGATGAAGTTTCAGTTGCAAGCAGAACATTTCGAGCTCGATGAAAACTTCTCTATATGCCGGAACACATGTGACAGCCCGCTCTCTATGCCGGAACACATGCTGACAGCCCGCAGTCTGTCTCTAATTTCACATCTGACGGTCATTCTTTTTTCCTAACCGGTTTCGTAAGGACTCAAATGTTCGAAGCACGTCGGGGCAGGCTGTTTGACGGGAAGTCTGGAAGCCAAAAGACGGCGATCGCGTATGTTAGAGGTACTTTTCGCCAAATTGTTTCGACCGGACTAGGCTGCGACCTGGGAGTTCTTCGACTAGCTGTGCTTGACACATTTGTAAAACACTTGCAAAACCCAGTGATACACATTCTTGTGCTTGTTGATACCACTGGTGCGGAGCGCGAATAGGAAAATAACGCACCGCTTGCTATTCATTCAAATTATATAAATAGTAGGGGTGTGCGAATATTCGAAAGTTTCGAATATTCGTCGAATATTACATTCGAAATATTCGTATTCGATTCGAAAATCGTGTATTCGAAAAGTTTCGAATATTCGATAACTTCGAATATTCGAAAAATTCGAATGTGCGATTCGATTATCATGCATAAAATAACTCGTCTTCCACATTTCTGCTGCGTTCGTATCGCTAAAAAGGTTGCCGAGAGGAGCGATAAACATCGTAAGTACACGGAGGCACGATATCTGCCTGCGACGAGCGCCCCAATACGTATGATTTATTGCTGGTGCACCTCCGACGTGCAGCGCTGTTGGCGATCATGTAACCGTACATTTTCAATATTATGCGGCCGTAACGTGCCGCACTACCACTCGTTCACTATGCGGGACCACTTCTGAAGAAAGACAGTGACCCACGTGACTGGTGGCGGACTGTAGGCACCTTCAGATACCCAGTCTGGCAAAGCTTTGCCCCATGTAACTCCCTATACCAGCCACTTCTGTTCCAAGCGAGCGTGTCTTTTCAGTGGCAAGGGGGGGGGGTCCCAGTTACAAGGGAGCGCCTGCTGCCTGATCATGTGGAGCAACTCATATTTCTTCATGATAACATGTAGTCATCACTTTCATTGTGCCGTGATATTGGCTTGTGCTGTGATGTGCATTGTGCTAGCCTGGACATTGTGTTCTGGAGATAGCAGTGTATCTTGTGTTGCCAGTCAGGCTGTTAATGCTTCTTTTTTTTTTTCAAATAGCTACATGGGAAATAAAATATTGTTACTGTGGAGGCATTTTTCCTTTGATATTCGATATTCGATTCGATATTCGAAGGTGGATATTCGTATTCGATTCGTATTCGAAAAATTTGATATTCGCACACCCCTAATAAATAGGCGATATTCGTTATCGGTTGCCCTGTTCGTGCTATAAAGGGTAGCTCGCAACTACGAGGTTATGTAACGTCAGTTGGGCAATATACAAGGACTGTTTTTTCTTACATTCGTGCATTTTTTTCGTTATATTTGTATTTGCTTTATGCAGTGCCGCGGTAAAACCAGCAGGGTCTGAACTGTGGCAGTGCTCTTTCCAGCTGCAAATAAAAGCGACCTAACCGATCGCCCAGTGGTACTCCGCCGTTCAAATTGAAAAAAGTTGTTGAAGATGTGACAGTTGCATCACTTATACGGCAGCATTACGAAGAAATGCTTCATCTTTTTTAAGAAGAGATAAAACAGCTCAAGATGAAAATTCTGCAGCAAAAAAGTGCACGCTAACCCAAAAAGACCAGTCTCGATCCTCAAGCGATAATAAAGGAGATCAAGGATCAAAAGCTCATGTCTGATCGGGCAGGGCGATGTTCACTGCCGCCTTCCCCCATACATACAGCACCCCTAGGGCACGAAAGACCAAAAGGCCGTATTCCATCCGAGCTGCGGGCGTTTGCGTTAACGCTGCACTTCTATTCTCCATCGCTTACGAGATTGTGGGGCGACTAAACGTTAGATATATGCGGACTTTGGACTGGAATACATGATGACAGACTATGCTCGTTGGCTTAAACTTATGACTTAGCCACTTGGGCGTTTTTAATTGAATTCATTGACAGGGTAATTAGAGAGCGGCGCGAGCCTACGAAATAGTATCGAAAAAGCTGTATCTATTGGAATAGTGTCGACTGCAAGCTGAATGCCCTTGAAGCAGGTCCATGCAAAGCCAAAACTATTCGTTTTGGAGATTTTGAGCTTGTCTTGAGAAAAGAGATGGCTTTCAAGCCTTGACGAATATATATCCTTCTCGATGAGCATATCGAGTGTGGGCTTGGGACCCACATTTATATTCCGCTCAAAGAAAGTGGCCAAACTCCATATATGCATAAGACTCCGTCCACATGACGAACGAAATAAACAGGAAAATGAATGCCGAGAAGTGAGGTCTGCTCTTACGAGGATAATTATTAAAAAAAAAAAACAGTGATACAGGCCCTTCGGTGTGCATGCTTGCAAGGAAAACGCCAATAGAAACAGAATAAAACTGACCGCATTCTTATCTGCGATTTGGCTTCTTATTCGTGAGAACGTCTCCCTTAAGTTCGCCATTATAACCGTTAAAAACCACGGCGGAAAGACGCGGCCAGCGCGGCGGGCGCCTTTGCTCCCGTTCTTGCCTATGCAAGGATGGCCGCGCGCGCGCGGCGCGGCTTCACTGCGGCCCAGTGGTAAGTATAGGCGGCTCCCACTCCAGCAAGTTTTATTTAAACCTCCTTGGTTGCTACCTTCTAGCGCTTTTTCCATGCTCGCCATGTAGCAGCATGAATAACAAGCGGGGACAAAGGGCATCCCTGTCTCAGCCCCTTGCTAATTTCAACGCTGTCCTTGCTACGTTATTCCTATCCCATTCTATACAAACTGTATTTTCTCGGTAATGGATGGATGGATGGATGCTATGAGCGTCCCCTTTAAAACGGGCGGTGACATGTCTGCCACCAGGCTCGAAGAAAAAAAAGAAAAAAGCTTCCTTCTTTCATGTTGGCCTAATACCTTATCTACATTGATTAATCTATGTTATTATACCAAAAAATATAAATTCACGGTCCATCTCTCTGCCTCTTAAGGCAGAATGACCTTATTTTTCCCCCATTATTTATTTTGTTCTTTATCTCTACTTTTCTGCCACCAATACTCTAACCGTCTCTTACTTATTTCTATCGGCGGACGTGTTCAGCTTTCCATTGTTGTCCCTAAAACCCAAGGCTTCATGTAGACTCGTGCCCACACGTATACCTGGGTGAATATCGCCACATTCAATCAGTACATGTTCCATCGTTTCCTTAGTTCCCCCGCAGCATGTACATTGTTCTTCTTCGTTACTAATCTCGCTTTATAACTACGCGTTCTAAGGCAGCCCGACCTTGCTTCAAACAGTAAAGCGCTTCCCTTGAATTATCATAAAACCTTTCCCTCCTTATTTCGTTTTTTTCCTTTCGGTAGTTACTCAGAGCCGGCTTCTTTTCCATCGCTGTCATCCAATAAGTCCTCTCCGCCTCTCTGACCTTCCGCTTAATGCTCCTTGTTGCCATAGTCGCCCGCACTGCAGCCGTATATTTACTGGTGAGCCTCCTAGTTCTTTTTCTCCACTGCGTGTCAACGCTTTTTCTATACAAATACCTGAAAACCTTCTCTGCCCATCTACTCTTCCTTCATTTTCCTCAGCCTCTCTTCGAATCTCATTTTGCTCTGCGCTTCCCTCACTTCAAAGCCTGTCCATCCCATATCACCCTTTACCGCCTCATTTGTCGTCTTCCCCGTGAGCGCCCAACGCGAGGCGGCCACCGTCCTTTGATTTACATCCATTCCTGATTGCACCTCTGACTTCATGCACACCACTGAGTTCCCAAATGTAAGCCCCGGAACCATCACACCCTTCCACAGCCCTCGAAGCACCTCAGTACCTATTGTATCCCCATAAAGCTCTGTGCTTCATAATTGCAGCATTCCTCTTTCCCTTTGCTACCGATGCTTTCTCTTGTAACCTCCATATATCTATCCCCCTCATTTACCCATACTCCGAGGTACTTGTACTCGCTTACCCTCGGTATTTTTTGGCCCTGTATTAATACCGTATGGTCTCCGTGATCATTGAGTACCATCAATCCACATTTTGTTGCACTAAATCCTAGTCCTAGAGCCTCACACTCCCTTCCGCATATATCTGCCAGTCGCTGTATATCATCTTGACTGTCCGCAAATAAGACAATATCATCAGCATAAAATAGACCTGGAAGCTTCTGCTCAACCATCGCTCCGACCTGTTTGTGTGACAAATTAAATCCAATGTTTGCTACCTTCTAGCGCTTTTTCCATCCTCGCCATGTACAGCATGAATAACAGCGGGGACAAAGGGCATCCCTGTCTCAGCCCCTTGCTAATTTCAACGCTGTCCTTGCTACTTATTCCTTCCCATTCTATACAAACTGTATTTCCTCGGTATATTTCCCTCAAAAGCTGTACACAGTCGTCACCTATGCCCACTTCCTTCAATATATCCCACAAAATTTCCTGATTAACGTTGTCATACGCCCCGGTGATATCTAGATAAGCTACGTATAAGGGCCTGTTTTCTATTTTAGATATTTCTATACACTGGGTAAGAACAAACAGATTATCGTCTAACCGCCTGTCGATTCGAAATCCATTCTGAAGTTCTCCCAAAATATCATTTTGTTCTACCCACGCTTCTATTTTTAATTTTACTGCCTGCATCGCCAACCTGTATAGCACCGATGTAATTGTTAGCGGTCTATACGAGCGAATGTTATCCTTTTCTCCCTTGCCTTTATAGATTAAGTTCATTCTACTTTTTCTCCCAACTGTCTGGTATTTCCCTCTCCTGTAAGCACTTTCTACGGCTTTCAGCAGTGCTTCTTTAGTGTTATGTCCCGAGTTCGTTAATGAGGCTGACCGGAACCCCATCTAAGCCCGGAGTAGTGCGCTTCGGAATTTTTCCTTCGGCCTTCTTCCAATTGAAATTCTCTAGTACTACATCTTCGTCGGTTGCACTCCTTTGCGTACTTTTACTCACCGGGGGAATCCCCTGGGGGACCTTTTGAACGAATCGGCTGTTATCTTTCGGATGTAACCTAGCGCTTCATATCCTTCCAATTTATTTCCTCCTTCATCTACCATATGTTGTTGCATTGTGACAGACTTCCTACCCAGCGCTTTTAGGTGGCTCCAAAATAGCCTAGGCGCGGCCTTCTTCTTTTCGCGAATCTCTGTCATCCAGCGTTCACTTTCACCTTTAATTTTTGCCTCGACTAATTTCTGCACAATGGATTTTGCTCTAAATATATTTCCCATATTTGGTTGACTTCGTCCTGTGGCCGCTTCTCCTTGTTTGCCTGTCTGTGCTCCCGTGATGCCTGACGTCGCATATCGATCGCTTCCCGGATTTCTTTGTTCCACCAACTTTTGGCTTTTTCTTTCCTTTCCAACAAATAGTTTTCTTCTCTATTTCCATTTCTTTCGTGATTACATGGATGGATGGATGGATGTAGCATACATGTAGCTAGAGTTACTGTATATGCTACCTCTAAAGGTAGCATATCAGTAACTCTACATGTAGCAGCTCAAAAGCGCCGCGGCGCGGTCACGGCGTGAACTATCACAAGAGCGCAAGCTAGGTGCTTTTTCTGACGACCGCGCGCGGCCTAGGCACCAAAATGCACGAACGTCCCTAGCCATTTTAGTCCCTAAAGTCACTATACACGCCACGGCAGCTTTTTTTTCTGTTTTGTTTTTCCATCTGAAGCCCGTTTGAAGGCGAGACAAGTCAGGGCGAAAACCGAAAGGACGCGGTAGTCGGTAGATCATAGGTAGATGTTGATATAGTGTTCTGATGTTTGTCCCGTGTTGTGTGGAAGAGAAAGCCTCGGATATCAACATTCCTTTCTCCGTGGAACATACGAACGTCGGAAAAGAGCTCGGTCGCTGTCGGGCCCGTCATCATTCGATGTTGTTTCGTGTGAGGAGGTGTTCGCCATTTGTTACGCGTCCATCTGCCATGCACACGAGCATGCGGTCATTTCGATGACAAAGCCGGTATGAACGCGATGTGTGCTTCTTGTTTTGTGAACTCTCGTTGCTATGAGATAACCAGTCGGTGTCGTTATGCCCTGTATTGAGGCTTCTTTTTGCAACGTGTAAACGACTGCAAACGGCAAGCGACTGCATCGGCAGCTTCCAGTTGTTTACGGACGAGTAATGTACTGTACATACATGCCAATTATGTAAGTAAATTATGTTAGAGTGTTCTGCGGCAAACGATCCGCAATCGTTTCCTTGCCGTTCAGCAGACTGTAGTGTGGCAACAGGCTGTAGCCGCAGACGGGTTATTGCGTCGCTGCTTCCAATCATTTGTGCTTGGTCGGTTAATTTCGCCTGGAAAGCCAGTGCGAATGCATTGTGCGCTGTTTTGTTGAACTCCCTCATTAAAAGCAAACTGGTATGTACCTTGATCACCGTGTAGATTCTTGTTTTCATCGTTTTCTCTTTCCCATTTAACAGCAAGAACGCGCGCAATGTTCAAATCGCCAAGACAGAACGAGACATCGTCAATACTTCCTTTTGGGCAGGTTGGTTCATTGTTGACGAGTAACCGCGCGAACACACCCACTAGGGCAGTGGTTCTGAACTGGGTGTCCACGGACCCCAACGGGTCCGCGACACTCATCAAAAAAAAACTTTTTGGGCTGACTATTCCCTGCGACAGCGGCCCCTTTTCATTTGTGGTATGCTTCGCCGCGTAAAACTCCTGCACTGCGGCAAAGCTAACCTATAATTCCACTTCTCTATCAGATGGCTTCAAAGCTTCTGTTGCAGTTGTCTTCGGCATATTGCGCGAGCACACTTTCTCTAGCTTTCAATATTTGAAGAACAAACATTGTTAAAAAGAGGTTGAAGGTGGCTGCAGACAGCACAGCTTGTTAACAAGCTGTTGACATCGAATCGGCGTGGCACATTACTCTGACCATGCTTTGCCAGGGAGAAATAAAAGCCACCTGTTTCAGCTGCATGTTGTGTTAATTTATCTCTGACCCTTTGTCTCTCACTGCAAGGGGTTCCCAGATCATCCATAGCTGAGAACCACTGCACTAGAGACGACACGGACACACTAGTGCTGACCAACAACTGGATTAAAGAGCCCTGGAACGCCTTTTCATCTGCGAACTGCAGCGCTGTAGTGCGTGTAATGCTGAATACCGAGGTGAATGCAAAAAGAATGATCGAAATCAGTGCATTCCATAGTTCGAGAAGAAGCAATGAAAACTACACGCTTAATTTGTGTCGCAGGGCCCCTTTGATGGCAGAATGACACACCTTATATATGCCAGAGTGAAGCATGGGAAAAAAAGAGGGATACAAAACAAGGTTTAACACACAAAAACATTATTTTTATTTTCCTTTGAGATCCAAGATGTAACAGCCGCATCCAGAAGATGAAACTCAGCATTAAAGAGGGCAAGAGATGGGGCTAGTGCACTTATCAAATGCCTTAATATGATAGGCTTCTAAACTGATACGTGCAGTGCTGCCTTCACTCCTATCGCAAACCGTCGACCCTTTAAACCGGGCCACACATTTTGCTGACATGAGCAACTAAACGTGCGTACTTGTAATCTACCTTCTGCAATTTTTGTGCGTGTTCCCCCAAATGGTGATTGACAAAGCGCCCAGTTCCGCCAACGTAGAACATCCCACATGACATGGGAATGCAATACGGCACTCCTGTGGAACACTTGACCAACAGCGTTTTGTGGTTCTTCCAGCATCCACATTTACTGGTGTTGCAAATGCATGGCCACAGCTTTCCCACCTTATTGGGAGTAGACAAACAAATGGTGACACCGTGCCTACTTCCCATCTTCTTAAGATAGTGGGAAACTATGAACATATTGTACAACCTCTGGCCTAAGGGTCTTCCGGTGATCCTTCGTGGTTGCGCATCCTGTTCCACGTTTCAATTTTTAGCGGAGGGTTTCAGGAAGAGCAGTCAAGACTGAGTTGGGGAACCCTGCAGCCGAAAGACTGCATATGTGGTTCTCAAAATTGGGCACCATTTGATGTGGGCACGATTTTTTTAGAGCAGATTCCAGGCACATCAAAGCTGTAGCTCTCTAATTTGTCTTAAAATGTGCTGAATCAAAGGGAAGCAATCCCTTCTTAGCCCTCGGGTAGTAGCCCCAGCAAGCATGTCCTTCGCAGAATATCTTAAGGTCTAAAAACCGTAAAACCGAACGTCATCGAAGTTCATGGGTAAAATGCAACCCAAGTACTTGTGAGCTAAAAACAGATGAAACTTCACCTACTGTACAGGGGTAGGTGAAGTTGGTAGTTGCTGCACGAGTACAGAGCACCAACTCATCTGAGAGAGTTGCTATGCAATTGGCACCCACTACGTAATTGCATGTACAGTTTCCATGTAGCACCACTCTGTATGACAGGTGTTGTAAAGAAACAATTGTGTTGAATGAGCGATAGATAAATAAGATTTGTTTTTTTTTTTTATCTAAATGCAGTGTCCCTGAAATTTTGAACCATGTGTTAGTATAGTGATTCTAACAGAATGTTGTCCATTGTCACAGGGATCTCTTGGAGGCAGATAAAGTTATACAAACATAATAGCAGTCCTATATGCACTCTTGCTTCATGAATTACTTTGGTAAATAAATATGCTTTCTGTGTATACCTGTATGTACTTCCAGGAGCTGCTGCACTGTGTGCCATTTATTCAAGCCTGTGTTCAGTACTAGCATTGAGAAGTGAATGTTTACGCACACTTGGACACCATTGTGTGTTTCAATGGTTACATGTCTATGCATAGAGTCAGTGTTCCTACAACTAGTATATCAATAAATGGACAAGAGTTCAGTTGCCCACAAAGTAAGTGCATTGCAGACCATTTTGCCACATGCCTTGTGGAAAGTTATCAAGTCTCACAGAGCGAATTATTACCGCACCAGAACGTAGCATTCATTGAAATTTCGCACCTCACCCACTACATACAAATTTACCCTGTCACTTGAGCATGAGTCATGCAGTTGCGATATAAAAGTGCATCAATACGCCCGCATACAGCACCAGGCAGTGCCACAATACAAAACTGTCGTGGCTTAGCTTATTTAATGGTTAGGGAAAAAGGGGGAGTCCAGTGAAATATGACAATTAAGTCACCTAGGAAATGATTTTCTCACAGTCTGAAAGCAAATTCAATGCAGTATAGCTGGCATACTGAAGTACACATCTCAGAATATGGCTACTTGATAAAGAAAATGCAGTCAGTCCACAATGGCTGTTGCAAACAAACATATTTGATACAGGAAGTGACATTAGATGAAATATGGTGCACTATGGCATTCCCAAAAGCTTTTCCTGTGTATTATATTACATGGCCACCTGACATGCACTTTCCTGTGCGTCTGCGAGAGGAGTGCTTAAAAGCAGCTAATCTCTCATCCAATAGCCCTTAAAGACCCTGGAGAAAAATGTGTAAATGTTACCATTGGCATTGTATCCCATTATCAAGTAAGAAATGCAAAAATGTTGGACTGGTCAATCCTAATGGGCGGTCATTCTGTCTTCAGCAACAGTTCCAACACATTTTTGGGGCATGACCTATTAATGCTTCAGAATCTAGCACAGGACACAACACAAAGGCAGACTAAAATAACACGATTGCCACAGTCTCTCAGTGTTTGTATTGCGTCCTGCACTAGATGCTGCAATGGCACATCCTTATTCAAACCTCCACCGTGGTTAAACCAACATGCTCCACAGTGGTTAAACCAACAGAATGCCCAGACACACAAAAATAGAGATATGGTTAGTCTGGGTGTATGTAACGAAGTAGTACATCGGTGCTAAATATTGTAAATATTGCACTTAGATGAGTTATAACCACTACGGAAGGCTCCAGCACACGGTAAAATAGAACGCCAGCACATTCAATAAAATTATCTATTTGTAAATAACTTGCTTTGAAGCACCGTAAACGATGTACTAGTACTGCGCCGGAATAATTTAGGGCTTTTAGGCAAGCATTAATGTTGCTGTGCAAAGTTGCAATATTCCAGAGCAAGAAGATAGAAGTGCCAAGGCCGCGCAACTGCCTCGGTCCTTTTACTAATGCACCTTTGAGAAAAAAAAAACACTGCAATGGTTAACTGCGACAACGCAAGAAGCCTTAGCTGAGATTTCACACCCGACAAGATGTACTGTCAGAGTATGCAAACAAGATGTGCTGAAGAAGTACGGTGCGCACATGCAACCATGAGCGCAGGATATCCTCACGTTTTGCTATTTCATGAACGGCGCAAGCTTCCACTCCTAGTGCAAAGCTCACCGGCGTACACACACAACACTGCTGTACCCGAGCGCTGCTCACGCCGCCAGAGATTCAAAGTGCTCGTGTGACACCTGTCCCTGCTGCACGGTCCAAAGTAATCCGTAACAAATACCGCCACTCAAATTGCAACCATACTGCAATCAGTCCTGATCGCACTTAAAAGCGACCACACAGCAGCAAGTACCCGTCGTCAGTGCGCATTCAACACTACCACTTGCACGAACAGCCAACACTCACGTATCATCACATTCGCAGGACGCGCCAATATTAAAGACGATAGTCTTTCTTGGGGAACTTAAACGCAGAAATTTTGGTCTGTCTTTCTGTTTGTCGGCACGTCCCTCGATTCAGCCACTCGGCCAAAGTTGAAACTTGCCCAAGGGCCAGCCGTCTTGAACTGGTACGGCTGTTCATACTTGTGAACGTTGTCGATCAAAAGTAAATATCATGCATATCTGAGGTGCAACATCACTAGGTAAGTATTAGGTGGCGTGTTCCTTTAATAGAAAATGCATACATACGTAATTTTAGGACCCTAGTTTTCTTAAGCTGCGCGCAAAATGCATAAGAAGAGCTTGAGCGAGTTGGTATGCGTTCATCTCTTGTTGAAACAGCGCTCACTAGACGACGACGAAGTAAAAAAGGCACAGGACGGCGCTGCCTGTCCTGTGCCTTCTTTTACTTCATCGTCGTTAGAGCGCTGTTTCAACCAAAGCGAAAATGCGCCGCGCTGAAATTTGCCTTCCTGCCCTTCGCACGAGCTCATTGTTGTGTTTCGGTTTCGGTTCTGTATTGCACTGTACGAATGCCATGGGTTGGTGTTGAAAAACTTTAGTTTTGAGAAGGCCAAGAAGGTGAAAAAAAATATTTAAAAAATGAAAAAGCGCGTTGTGGGCGGCTTCAGGCTGCCGGTTGTGGGCGCCGCTCTGGCGTTCCTGTTAACCCAGGCGACGTGTAAATAAAAGAGTGTGTGGAGAGTACTCGTGGATGTGCGGACGTTTCTCTGCTTCAGCGCTTCGCGCCAAACCGCGTTTTCGGGCTGGCTGGCGTCCCCGCCGGTCGCGTTAGTCACCGCCGGTCTTCGCCTGCTGCTGCGCCGGGACTACAGCACGCAACACAGCACTCATGTTTCCCGACGTATTGCCATGGCGTCCATATCTCACACAGCGCCTCTTCTATCGTCTTTACACGACATTTGCAGCGAAGCACGCAGATACGCGGCCAATTTTTTACAAAAATACAAACTGGCGCACAACACACACAGCGCAACCATGGCGTTAACAATCGCTCCCCGCTCCAGCCACTGCTAGGGACTAAAATGGCTAGGGACGTTCGCGCATTTAGTGCCTAGGCCACGCGCGGTCGTCAAAAAGCCCCTAGCCCTGCTCATAATAGTTCGTGCCGGTACGCGCCGCGGCGTTGCAGTCGCCGGCTGGAGTTGGTCGGGATTGTAAAGCGCATACCATACTCTCCCGTCGCGCCGCGATCCTAACAGACGGTTAGTAGATCCACTCCCGGTGTTTGAAGCCGGAACGCGCCGCGATTGATTTGTTCACCCTCTGCGGCGGTTTCTAGAACTTGAGACTTTTGGTGCTTTTGGGGCCCTGGCCACCTCTCCTATTCTACCACCTGCTACCACCGTCATCTGCCGTCATCGCAACCGGCTGAGTCTGCTTGATCATGAACTCTGTAAGTTTGTCGTCTCTTTGAGAGCTTCAATGATACTAACTATGCCTGCTTAATCGCCTTTCTCTCTGTCTGGGGAAGCTCTCACAAGCGCGCTCTTCAAGGGGCGTAGTTGTTTCGGGGCGCAACTTGTGAAGCGCTCCTTCCTTGACGTTGTTCAACACCAAATTTAGTGCAATATTTTGTTGTCGATAATTTTCATCACAGAGTTTCCTTGATTGGATACTGGCATCATCAAAGTATCATGCTACGGCACATACGTTTCGCGACGTCGTCTGTGTGACAGTGAAGCACAATTGTGCCTTTGTGGTATCATGGCACGAAAATGTGTTCGCTTAAAATGACGTGGGCATTTCTTACACAGGTAGTACGACGAAGCTACAAAGATGTGGGAGCAGGCCGCTGACGACTGCCGACATGCGAGCCCGAGCTGCGGGGTGGTCACTGGCCGATGACTCTCGGGTAAGCCATTTCCCGCTTTGTTTGTGCGCATCAACATGCACCGGTAAAAACGTTCACAACATACAATCCCGGATCACTTATGCTGCTAGTGTAAACAGTATGAGAAGGCGCTTCGCTAAGACCTATTCAGAATGCATATCGTTATCCGTATCAGTTGGTACTTTTTCTTTTCATTGTTTCTCACGCCCATAATTCAATTGGAAACAGCTGCGATCAGTGCAAGTGGCTTATGGCCTAATTACCAGTGGGACGAGCATGAGTGTCGTCAGGTGGGTGGTGCAAACCCGTGCTACATTGTTGCTAGGGGAGGGGTGTAGTTTGGGTGGAGGCAAGTGCTGGTGTGGCTTGAGGGGGCAAGTGCCCCTTTTGCCCCCCTGCCGACGCCCATGGGGACAAGCTGCCAGTGAGTCTTAATAAGAGCCAGTTGGGGCGGGTGTCCCATTAGGAACTGTTGGCTAGCGGTCTGCAGCTGATCCCAGTAAAAATGCGACATGATGGGCTATTTTTTCCCTGTGGTGCATACAACCGATGAAGCTTGGTGCTTAAACTTGAACACCATTTATTTGAAACTTTGCAGCTCTTGCTGTGAAGCATCTTAATTGCTTCCTTGGAAAGGTGGCAAATGCTTGCACATTTCGCAGATCTTGTACGTATGTGACCATCTGAAAGCAATATACACACGCTGTTTGCAAAAGAAGTAATCACTACACTACTACACATACAATCCTGTCACAGATTAAGTTTCAACATGCCACAGGTATTTCTGGTTTATTCTAAGTGAGAAAATAGTGGAAGACTTCAGCATAATGCAGTTTGCCATAACGTAAAGCCAAAATTGCCCTTGACCACAACATACAAATGCAGTGAAGGATCATTCCCAGTAGAAATGCTGGCTTTTTATACAAGTAAATCATGAATGAATTGACCGGTGAGACAACTAGGTGTATGGAAACCTCGCAAGAGACATTTTTCAGAATCTCGTGCCCTTCTGTGCGATTCTAGTTTTCTAGAGGTCCCCCTGCAGCACAGTGAAGAAGTTTAAATAAGCATGCCTTTAAGCGGCTGTGTACATTGGGCAAAGCTGCATATATGCAACAATATTCTTTACAGCCGAGCAATGCAATTATAAACACAAACCATGAACAGCACAATTAAACCCCATCACAATTCATCTGATGCTCATGCTCCCAATTCTGATAAAATCCACATTACGAACACTATGTGTAGTTTGTTCCTTGAGCTATACTGACTTTTAAATAAGACTTGTTCTTATGTCAGTGGAAAAAAGCGTTGGGCAGTGAGGCTAAGACTTGTTTATTTTTACTCAAGATTGATGTGCCTATACAGGCAGGAGGAGGTTTGGCAATATTGACTTGGCAGTGCAAGCATGACCTTTTCCATTTCTCTCATACGTTGTAGAGAGCTACAAATGTGCATGAATACTTGCCTCAGATATTTATGCATGCTATTTAAAACACAACTATTTCACGGCACTCATATTTTGTGATGCTCCAAAAAGAAACAGCAACAAAGTTGCAAGCACCGTGAGTGTACAAACTCATAGATAGAAACATTACAGCACCATGTCAAAAGCAATTGTTTATAATATGCAGCGTGCCATTGTGACAACACTTAAACCGCTGACATTGTGTGGCTGTGTTTCTACCTCGGGGATACTGAACAACATGCACACGAAGTGTAAGTGAAAAACTCGCTGGGTCCCTTATGCATACACCTAAGACGACCCGAAGGTGAAAGCCATCTTTTATTTTCTTCTCAATCGATGTCTTTCTGCACCTGACCTGGTTTTGCACTGCCTCCAGGATCGAAGGCATTGCAAGCTTCTGCACCTGACCTGGTCTTTTGACCAAGCAGTGATGTCGTGGTGACGTCATCACGTGATGAGGATTTTTTGCGTCGCTCGTGTTGACGGTCGATTTTTGCATTTGATGAGGAATCTAAGGCCTTATAATTAGGGAGTGTCTAGCGTTACGTCTAGACGTAATGGTACGAGCCGTTGCAGTTACGTCTGGACGTAAGAATAACGAGTCTTAAAAGTTACGTCCAGCGTGGCAATACAAATACAGCCCGTTAGACCTACCGAAGCGATTGGCTTCAGTGGCGCAACGGCTAGCGTGTCGTGCTCGGAACTGCGAGGACGTTGGTTCGAACCTCGCTGCTGCTGCTGCTTTTTTTTTTTTTTTTGTCTCAGGTGTTGCTGAAGTCTCTTGCCAGAGAAGCGCGACGCGGCTCTTGGGTTACGTACGCCTCCGCCTGCCCCGAAGGGGCAGGCTGCGGGCTAAACAGCGCGTGGCCGCGACAGCGGCCAGTAGCGCGTGACCGTGACCCTGCCAACCGGCCATTGAGCGTTAGCGAAATGGCCGCACTCGCGAAGCGAGGGCGAAGCCACGATTAGGTTGCCGCGCCCGAAGAGCGCAGAGGGCCTTCACTGAGCAACAGGAAAATAATGTACTCACGTTTGTGGAAAGCCACATGACTAGTCCCTAGATTTTCCCTGCTCTTCAACAGGGAAAAATCTAGGGACTTCAGTCTGGACGTAACGATAGCGGTGACTACAGTTACGTCTGGACGTAACCCCTAGCAACAGCCTTATAATTACCATCAAATGGCTGCATAAAGGACAAGAACAGAATGTCATTTGGCACACAATGGATCCTCATACATCCATGTTGTCATTGGAAAAAACAGTTATCCTGTGTTAGCCTTCCGTAGGTGAAACTGTCCAACACTTATTCAGCAAAATTTACATTACGCAGGCCATGACTCCGCGTGTTCTTCAAAAACATCACAACGTGCAGTGCATTCATCGCTGGGTCGCTAGTCTCGCCTCACTTTGCCTGGCAAGTGGTGAGAGGCACATGGGCTGTACGAGACTAGCGTCGTGTTCTGCATTTTCTGACTGTTATTTTATGCAGCTTCAATTTTTTTCTATTAAGTGTTGCGGAATTTGCATGAGCTCATTCCTTCAGTTTATTTTTGTCTTTAGTTTTGATTAGTTTCTGCTTTAAAGGGACCCAGAAGCGGTTTCAACGATTTGGTATAAATGCATTGAGCCGGTAAAGCAAGCCCTAAGAATTATTTCCAGACCGATTTAAGCTTCTGCATCAACTTTGTAATTTATTACAAGACTTTAAACATGTGAATTGCTACAGATCGCAGCTAAACGAGTTTTCAACATTGCGTGCCCTTTCTACATAGCACAGGGGTAAGACAGCTGCGCATATTGCGCATTTCTGATATGATTCCGTTTTCCTGTGCCAATCTGCTCCAAAGCATAAAAATTGCAAAAATTGCGCTGAACTGCTCTGAAACAGCCTCAAATGCAAGAATTGTGATGCCCACATCAGCTTCAGTGAGGAAAAAAGGCTGAGTTGGCAACATGACATTTCACGCAGCGCCAGGGATACCAAGAAAGGGGGGGGGGTTTGCAGAACACATCGATGCGCCCAATAGTTTTCTTATATGCACCTTTCTAATGAAGGCTTCCATGGGGCCGCCATAATCTCCTTTGGGTTGTTGTAAATATGCGTGACCCCCCAAAAATGTGCTGCAGTGCCCCGAGCGTGCTGCTCCTACTCGCTAGGCTGTGTGGTCTGGCACTAATGTTGCTTAGCGAAAGCTATTGCGTGGTATGCGTAGCAGGGTTGACTCGCAGGTTCTGTGCGTAATGTGTATACAGAACAGAGACCGAAGACATGGTTGCCTTCTTCCACCTTTAATGCCACGCAAATCCTAATGATGATTGTATGCGCGGGTGCGCGACCGTCATCATCTTCGATTTTCAACATCTTCCCGTCTGTGACAAAGAAGCTAAAGATGAAAAGATCCCACATTACGAAAAACACTCTAGAGCCAGCACGCTGGCTCGGCGCTAGTTCGAATTCACCTCACTGGTAACATCTTTCACTGTCTTTACATTTGCTAGCTGTAGATATGTCGATTCGCGGTGCGCTCAACGTCCGGCACTAACCACCACTTAGCGCTTGCAGATTAGGCATGCACACAAGTATCAAGTTCAGTGTAGTCTTTCACACGCAGTTCGTAGTAGTTCCAGTTCAGTTCGTAGTCACACTATCGTGAAAGCTGTCTGAATGTTAGCGAGGACCTTTTCTTTTCCTCGATGTTTGAAGTGTTTGGAGCGATTTTGAATTACAGTGCCTCTCCTGTTTACAGTCCTGAATTTTAGTGCCTCTCCTTAATTATATGCATTGTATTCCTGTGTTTAAAAAATTTGTAGAGAGAAAAGATTGAACCGTGTAACGTGATGGAATAATGCAGTTTTCACTCGGCAGACAAAAAAAAAGAAATTGTAACTCGTATGATTAAGCTAGATTATTCAAAGTTTCCTCTAATATAGAGATTTGTTGCGGAAACATTTTGCATATTTAAGAATATTTTTTAGTTCTCTTTTCCTTTAGGTTGGCAGCACAACGTTAGAAATGTTCTATGCAATGTTCAGTAAATCTTGTTTTCCATAAATATTCTTGCATATTATACTCTAATATTTTTTGAAAGTAATACCATTGGAAATTACAATTACTTAGCTTTATACTGGTTTATAATATTACACTGTATCTGTAATATTGTGTAAGAAAAAATAATTACTAAAACCTACAAGATAGGGCCTGTTTTCCCAGGGTAACGAAAGAGCTAAAAAAAAAAATAGCAATAACATTCGAGGCCGATCATAGGCTCCAGCCGAGCGTGTTGCATGCCTCACCGGCAGAACAAACTCTCCAATTCTCTTCCTTGTGTTTTCATGTTCCTGTTTTGCGCTGAACATGGCGAGTCTCCAATCTCTTCTTATTGCCACCGAGAGCTGACCAAATAACGCAATTCTAAAAAAAAAACCTGAACAAACGAATGCGCCGGCATGTCAAGATCATCATTTTTATGTACCATCACCCACCAGCGGCTCTAATTTTGTCCACACCTGTGCGCAATAAATGAGCTAGTAATAAGCAGTCACTTCCTGAAAGTTAAGAAACAGGATATAGACCAGATTTTTCTTAGCCTCGTAGCGCGAGTGTCAGCCTTGCCACTGGATGGATGGAGATGGATGGATGCTATGAGCGTCCCCTTTATAACGGGGCGGTGACAAGTGTGCCACCAGGCTCGAAAAAAAAAAAGAAATCTTTTACTTTTATTTTTCTTAGCGTTGGCCTAGTGTCTTTACCTCAATTAAAACTATTTTACTCCAGAAAAAAAAAACTTAAGTTTTCAGCTCCGTTTTGTGCCCTTTACGGCAGAATGTCCTTATTTTCTTTTTCCCAATATTTATTTTTGTCCTTCTCTCTAGTTTTCTGCCACCAATACTCTAACCGTCTCTTACTTATTTCAATCGCGGGTGTGTTCAGCTTTCCATTGTCTCTAAAACCCAAGGCGTCATGTAGGCTCGTGCCCAAACGTACACCTGGGTGGATGTCTCCACATTCAATCAGAACATGCTCCGCCGTTTCCTGATCTTCCCCGCAGCACGTGCATTGTTCTTCTTCTTTACTGAATCTCGCTTTATAACTACCCGTTCTAAGGCAACCCGATCTCGCTTCAAATAGTAAAGCGCTTCCCATTGAATTGTCGTAAAATGCCTCCCTCCTTATTTCATTTATGCCCTTTCGGTAGTTACTCAAAGCCGGTTTTTTCTCCATAGCTGCCATCCAGTAAATCCTCTCCGCCTCTCTGACTTTTCGCTTAACGCTCTTTGTTGACATACTGCTTACACTACCAGCCGTATATTTACTACTGAGCCTCCTAGTTCTTTTTCCTCCACTGTGTGTCCACGCTCTTCCTATACAAGTAAGGAACACCTTCTCTGCCCATCTACTCTCCTTCATATTCCTTAGCCTTTCTTCGAACCTCATTTTGCTCTGACCTCCCTTGCCTCAAAACCTGCCCATCCCTATCGCCCTTTACAGCCTCATTGTCGTCTTCCCGTGAGCACCCAACGCGAGGCGTCCCCAGTCCTTTGATTTATATCCTTCCCGATTGCACCTCTGCCCTCATGCACACCGAGTTCCCAAAAGTAAGCCCCGGAACCATTACACCTTTCCACAGACCTCGAAGCACCTCGTACCTATTGTATCCCCACAATGCTCTGTGCTTCATTATTGCAGCATTCCTCTTTCCTTTTGCTGCTGAGGCTTTTTCCTGTACCTCCATGTACCTGTCACCCTCATTTATCCATACTCCGAGGTACTTGTATTCGCTCACCCTCGGTATTTCTTGGCCCTGTATTAACACCGCCTGATCACAAGGTCATTGAATACCATCAATCCACTTTTTGTTACACTAAATCCTAGTCCCAGAGCTTCCCCTTCCCTTCCGCATATGTCCGCCAGCTGCTGTATATCCTCTCGACTGTCAGCAAATAAGACAGTATCATCAGCATAAAATAATCCTGGAAGCTTCTGCTCAATCATCATGCCGCTCTGTTTGTGTGACAGATTAAAACCAAAGTTGCTACCTTCTAGCACTTTTTCCATATTCACCATGTACAGCATGAATAAGACAAAGGACATCCCTGTCTCAGCCCCTTGCTAATCTCAACGTTCTCTTTGTTACTCATTCCTTCCCATTCATGTAAACTGTATTCTCTCGGTATATCTCCCTCAAAAGCTGTATACAGTCGTCGCCTATGCCCATTCCTTTCAATATATCTCACAATATTTCCTGATTAACGTTGTCGTACGCCCCAGTGATGTCTCGAAAAGCCATGTACAAGGGCCTATTTTCTATTTAGATATTTCTATACACTGAGTGAGAACAAACAGGTTATCGTCTAACCGCCTGTCGACTCGAAATCCATTCTGGAGCTGTCCCAAATATCGTTGTGTTCTGCCCACTTTTCTATTTTCATTTTTACTGCTTGCATCGCCAACCTGTATAGTACCGATGTATGGTTAGTGGTCTATACGAGCGAATGTTCTTCCTCCCTCTTGCCTTTATAGATTAAGTTCATTCTACCTTTTCGCCAACTATCCGGTATTTGCCTGTCCTTTAAGCATTTTTCGACAGCTTTCAGCAGTGCTTCTTTAGTGCTATTTCCTAGTTCGTTAAAGGGACACTAAAGGCAAATAACAATTTATGTCAGAGTGAAAACCCAATGTATGACAACTTCTAAAACGGCAATATTATCACCAGCAGTGCCCTACTTACCGAGAAATTAAGCTAAATGTATCACATGACGAGCGCCACGGGTGGGACATTTTCGAAGTGATCCCGATGACGTAGGGAAGTCGGCCCTGCAATAAATCACTAGTAATCAAACTAGCAGCAGTAAAAAAGAACATTCCGAGCATCAAAAGACGAAATAAAATGCGTTTGTTCGTTTCCGCTTGATTCATGGAAACAAAACCTCTGTGGCGTTGCCATGGGGAACGGCGCGCGTGGTTCAAAGGTTCCGTTTTCGCCGAACTGCGCCTTGCCCGTCTCAGTGGCAGTTTCGGGATCGCGTACTGCTGTGCGTGTTTTGCGCGCTCGTGAAGGTCGCTCTGACAGAAAGTTCGACAAAATGCCGCATGCGTGTGATATTGCCGGATGCCTGAATGGTGCACAACGCCAGTGCTGCAGCAAGGAAACCGGTGTGTCTTTTCACTGGGTGCCGCGGAATGAACCCTTACGCTCGAAGTGGCTTAGTGACATGCCATTGCGCCAATGTGCTAAACAGTCAAAACCTCTGCGTGTGTGCTCGCTGCACTTTCGTACTGAGGATTACGAGACCAACCGCAACTTGGTGACGGCTTTGAATGTGCCCATCCGAGCAAGTCTTTGCCGCAGCGTTGTTGTTGCTACTGTGGGTCCCGCTACTTCCGCTCGCTGCTACTAGTGTCGGCGGCCGCGCAGTAAAAGCGGGCAACGTTGGGCATGGCAGCAGTGACGTATGAGAGTCGTATTTTCAGGCGGGAGATTTGAAGCGCGCTAACGCGATGCGGACCACTAAAAACGTGATTTTATTTCAAAATAAGCACTTCCTTGGCACAAAAGCAGCGCTACGAGGTTTCTGGGCCGCTATTTCAACAATCAACGTCGACTTAATATTTGCCTTTAGTGTCCCTTTAATGAGGCTAACGGGAATCCCATCTAAACCCGCCGCAGTGCGCTTGGAATTTTTCTTTCAGCCTTTTTCCAATTGAAATTCTCCAGCACTAGCTCTTCCTCGGTTGCTCTCTCCGCCACACTTTTACTCACCGAGGAAATCCCCTGGACGCTCTTTTTAAACGAATCGGCTGTTACCTTTCGAATGTAACCTAGCGCTTCGTACCCTTCCAATTGATTTCCTCCTTCATCGAGAATATGTTGTTGCGTTGTGACAGACTTCCTACCTAGCACCTTTATGTGGCTCCAAAATATCCTAGGTGCGGCCTCCTTTTTTTCGTGAATCTCTGTCACCCAGCGTTCACTTCACCTTTAATTTTTGCCTCGACCAGTTTCTGTACAATGGATTTTTTCTCTAGATATATTTCCCATATTTCGTTCACTTCGTCCTGCGGTCGCTTGTCCTACTCTCGACACCAGGCACTACCTGGTGGTGCAGGCGACGGTGGGGCTGCTGATGGCAGGAGGCGATAGCTATGCTTGCGTCGCATGTTCGCTTGTGTCAGTGCTTTCAGAGCTGTTAGAAAGTAGCGGTCTCAGCTGCTTGCTTGCTGCCTACTCGGAATTGCAGTGCAACGTATAAACATTTGTCTGGGTGGCGCTGCGCCGTCGTTGTGTGTCCGAACAACGAGCGAAAAAGGAAGCGGCTGATGCAACAAACCTGCGACATTCACGGAAACATGAGTGGCTTGTTTGTGCAGCGTGTATTCTAAACGTTTTTAAGGCCCTTGATTTCAATAAGTAGTAAGTGAGCTGGTGCTCTTGCTCAGGAGGGCATATTTTCTACCTATTCAAACAGCTGCACTGCAAGTGCATGGGTTAAAACAAGACGACCTGCTGAATAAAAAAAAATAAACTGAATTACTAGAATGGCGACGACGAATCTTGAAATGAGAAAGACAGTATCCATGCACCTCGCCCGATATTTCTCAAACTGCGAAGCCAATTAACAAATGTGTCTCAATTTTGCTTGGAGACTTACAGGCGCCACTGCAGCTGCCAAGTGGAAACAAGCTTCAGAAATTTCAACACGCGGGTGTTTAAGCTTGCTTCCAAATACAAAATGCGGCCACCCTGGCTATAAATTTGTTCAAAAAGGCACAGGTAAACCTCGATGTAACGAACTGTTTCACTTTTACAACTTCATGTCCATAGAACATATGTATTTTGAACCTCACAGCCATGAGGCATGTCTACATGTGATTTCATAACAACAAAGTTTTACTGTGACAGCAAAGGAAGGCCGAAGCGATAAATCTGATCCGGCTCAATCGTGATCGAAAGTGCCCGTGTGACAGGGATCTTGTCATTGCAGGGGCGATCCTCAATTGCAGTTAAGTATATCTTCACCGAGGCATGTCGCAACAGAAGTGCAGTGCAGTGTGCGCCGCCGGTCAGGATCGAACTTAACCAATATCGGACTCAAACGTAATCTTCGTCAGTTTTGATCGTGATTCAAAGCACCTGTGCGACGGGGTGTTTTTGCAGACTCTGCTCTTTAAGAACACAGAGGTTGGGGGCCGGCATGCGGCTGCGTCTAACTTTGATACAAGAGGCTTCGTACACTACGCCAGGGCATACTTTCGTAGTAGTAATCTCGTTTAGAAACCACACGTAATCTCAACTACAGCGTTCTGCGTTGAAAACTGAAATAATCGCCTAATTAAATTCATCCCGTTGCATTTTGCGAGAGAGCACAAAACAGCCATCGTGCAGCACGAAGTCGGACGGTAGCGCGGCACAAAAATATCTGTAGCTGCTGCCTTTCAGAAAAAATATAATAAAAAGAAGATACAGCTTACTAGGTTTCATCTGGCTATTAGCATATGCAAATGCGTAAGTTTAAAATGTTCTTGATATGATACAGTTCTAAAAAATAAAGAATGGACAACTGTGCGTGTGTTGCAACTATTCAAACCTTCGTGCCGATGTTGCTGAACATTCTCGCAGTGTTTGGCAAGCTCCCTGGCACAATTCCACTGTTCGAAAATGTAGTCGCATGAAAGAAGATGCACGTTCCGACATTCAGAGAAGACTGTGTGGCTGCAGCGCTTGCAAATCTGCGAACGCCCGCTACTGAGAGCCACAACGTGGTGCACCGTGCTGTGCGTCAACGCGTTTCAGCAGCCCCTAAGCAAATGCTCGCACCGCGGCGCCTCAGTGGCCAAACATGGCGGCCGCCTATGAGCGCTGGAAGTTCTGGTCACGGCCGGGCTAGACCGCACGCGCGTGCTCGCTTCTTACGGCCTTCGCATCGGGTGCAGTACATGCCTCTCGCCGCTGCTTTGAGGGGGGCGCTGCGACCCTGACCCTCCTCCGCCGCTCTTCTTCACTCACCGTGCGTTGAAAAACAAGTTGCCTAATCGTTGAAGAATGGTTTTTGACTTCTTATATGCGCAATGTGCATTGGGCTTAAGCTTATCGAAAAACTTATAAATGCAAGAGCTGGGAGTACAGCTCTCCGCGATCAAACGTGTAGACATTCTGAGGTCTGGAAATAAATATTTACTGCTCGTAAGCACTGGCAATAGTTGAACACTTTCAAGTGAAAACTTTGCCGGACTTCACAAATGTCTTGTTCACAACCTAAAAAGCTTCCTAGTTGGCTTGTGTGCGTAGGTGGAAGGCTTGTCGTTTGCGTCAGTCACTTGGTTTGTGTGATTGACGAGGAGATTGTTAGGAATTTTTCGGCTATGAGATGTGCGGATCGTCGGAGTGGCTGTCGTCAACGCCTTCAGGGCAGCTTAAGATGGGAGCGCGTTGCAAGTAGGGCTGGACTGCTGTTTCCAAAACTTCTAGCACATTCCTGCGTGGCAGGTGTTCAGAGGCCTTATTGAAAAAGACCACTGTCTTGTCCAAAAGAGCTAGAAACTCTGGCCTCGGGTAGTGTAGTTCGTTCCTGTCTTGTGCTCGCAGTAGCTTGTACAGCTGATGCTGCCTGTTGTTGGTCGTCAGCATCGCAGCGCAAGAGTCACATCCGAAGTCTGTAATAATAAAAGCGATGAGGAGAGTTTGCGAAGTGCAAGCGATTTGAGCGGTTGTGCGTTTGAGCGGTGCGATTAGAGTGGTTGTCCGATGTTAGTGGTGCGATTTGAGTGAATATGCGTATGACTTCGTCTTATGAATTTTGCGTTGTAACCAAGTTGTTGATAATTAAATGTAAACTTTTTTTCCCTTTTACGTGTGTCGTGCGTTGCGTTTTCTGGTTGGTCTTATTTTACGGCCCAGCCATCCTGACGCTAACAAAAGGAACGTAAAAGAGCTTAGGGTCCCCGAATTAATTTTTTCCAGGCGGTGTTAACACCTTGACAATGCACACCACCACTCGGGCGTGCCTTCCGAAGGGGTTATTCAGCAGCAAGTCCTCTCTTGTTTTTTTACTTTCTTTCTCCTATACGCAGTTATTTTCAACCATTAGAGATACAACTCACGTACGTGTTTCAAAGAGCTGTCAAGCTGCAGACCGCAGCTTTAGCCCTGAAACCACTCCAAATGTATTTGGAAAAATAAAGAAATAGAAAATAGCTAGCAAGGGAAGGCGTGCTCGTCATTTCTGTAAGCGCCTCTCTTAATTGCGGCCTCGTCCAACGAGACCAAGGGCCAAAGGTATTGGTGCTCTCTGCTTGCAGAGCAGGTGCAGCGTTGTTTATCTCCTCTCTCTGATCGTTGCCAGTGCTTTATGCCTGCCTTATGCCTCGTTAGCCGATTCTTCCGCATTTTGACTGAGTTTCAGCTTGTATTATCCACGAGCACATGCATTCCTACATTATGCGGCGAGCCGTCTGATAACATTAGTTTTTTTAAAGAGACTATCCTCCCTCTACCCGCGACTTCTTGAATACCCCCCCCCCCTCCGTCGAGAACCCCCAGTGATGAAGTGCTGCTCCAATTGCTCCAAACTGCTCCAAAGAGAAATGCGCTCCATGCTGCTCCAAACTGTAATTTTTGTTAGTAACTGCTCCGGACCTGCTCCGAAATGGCACTGGTAAACTGAAAACAATGAACTTTAAGCACATGATCATCCAGTGAGCCTAAACTTAACAAAAAACAAGCTGTCTACTATCATTCTATATTTTGCGGACATCTTTCTTGGCAATGAAGAGAAGGCTGCAGAGCCAAACTATGCGTGTGCTACCTGAACAAAATGGCCCACAATTGCGTCCTTGTCGTCTGCGTGAGAATTAAGCAAAACAACATTGCTCTCTTTTCTATGGGACACTGTATGAAAAGAGGCGCAGCACACACCAAGGAGATATAAAATTTATATTTTTTTACTATATGCAGTGTCATTTCAAACGTCGCAACTTTACGTGGTCCTGACAGTCAAAATGGGGCCTTCCGTCATCAGGTGAGCGCACGTCGCCCTCGAGCTTTTCTGATGACTCGCCGAAGGAACTTGTGACGAATTTCACTAACAAATGCCTGTCTAAGCAGACGAGCAAATATATGCAATGTTTATTCGACCATGGCCGCTCGAATAATCCACAGCCGTCACAAGTGATACGGAAGGTTCACAAACTGAACCTAAATTCGAAACGCGCGCCAAACCGGACTACTTCGCGGAGCAGCAATGTGCAGTAGTCCTGCCCCGTAGCCTTTTCTTCATTGCCAAGAACAGTTGTCCGCGAGTATATGTATGTACTATAGTATGCTGGTATGGAGTTTCTATACTAGCCCCGTACTAGCATATCAACAATGCCACAACTAATGGCATTGTTCATATGTCTCTGATTTAGCTGTATGTAACTGTACATGACAGGCAGACTATTTTGGTAAAAGTGATATTAGTTCAATATCTTACTGATTACTAACTGCTGGAGGGAGACTGTAATGTGTGACTGATCACATTTATCACTTCGTCATTACCTCATTTTTGCCACAAGAATGGCAAGGCTGTTTTTTCAGCCTATCCGAACTTAGTTTCTTGTCTTTTTCTTTCTATTTTGAAATTTCAAATGCAGGCTCTTTTGGTGAAATATGAAAATAACAGATTTCTTCTTCGCTCTGTTACCGATTATAAGCTGCTCTATGTGATTCTAGTTTCTTTTATAATTTGGGCTCCAGCTCATGGGTTTTATATCATTTTTGCCACAAGTACCCAATATTTTAAATATATAGCTCATCTTACTTAGTGTTCAGTGACCACCCATCTGCTTAAATATTTGTTTGTTGCAATTTGCAGTGATAATTGTACGTGCAATATGTTTAATAATATTAAATACTTACGAGATGCTTAAATAATGCTTTAGACTCCAGGAGTCGTTTGAAATATTTTGCCATCTGCTCCAAAATGCCAATAGCTGCTCCAGACTAGCGTTTTTTCTGCTCCAGAATGTGCTCCAAAAAGAAAAATGTTGCTTCCATCACTGACCCCCATTCCGCGGTTTCACATCGAGCAACACTCTTGTGCCGTGTGCGCGGCGCAGGAGATGCAAGGTCAGGTTGCAGCGCCCCTACCGCCGACGGGCGGCAAAACATACTCAGAAACTCTCCCATTGCTTTCGCGACGGGTGAGAAGGCCGTAAGGAAAGAAGCGCGCGTGCGTCTTGCCTGGCCGTGTTCTGGTCTATTCGCCGCAGATCGGGCTACAGGTGGCAGCACCGTCGCCGCGCTTGTTTGGATAGGCGGTCGCCGGCACGTATACAAACGCACAGAACAGCGCTTCGTTGTTGAGCGATTTGACCTGATTTCCGGCAAACAAATGCGTTGACTGCAGCTTTCTGGTAATATGTGTGCTCTTCATTGCCGAATCAATGCACGAAACGCGTTGAATGTTCTGTTACTTGTGAGAGAAGCGCATTCCGCCAACGAACGGATTGCTCGCCTTCGGCGACAGTCAGCGTTTTCACAATGGATGACGTTTTCTTGTTGTTTTATAACGACAGTCCTGAAGTTATGCACCTAATCATAACGCGCAAGTGCATGAGAGCCTTTTTTTTTACCACCGAGCCGCTAAAAGGCTATATTCACATGAGATTTAATACTTCTCATCTTTATGACAACGCCACGTGTACTTTGCTATCGCTTGAACCACAGAGCGGCACCTACACTGACGTGACTCTCGTGAACGGAGGGTACGACGACCATACACAGCACTCTCAACAAGTGCACTCACTGCTCTTATTACAGTACGTATACAGCCGATCAAGACCAAATGCTTCTTTACATTGTGTTAGGCATACGTACGTGCGGTTAAGGTTGCACTAACGCAACGGAAGAAACCGCCTTTGGAGGACCTGCATGACGTACGCGCACATGCGAACACAACGTGGCTAGCAGACGATGCATGGAGCAATCCACACTAGGCGCGGTTCATCCAGAAGCCGCCAGGTGGCGACTCTGCTCGATCTCCTGGCCAATAGGCCGTGCGCAGCGCCTATAGGAGCGCCACCGAAAGCCGCGTAGCGTCGGTCGTTGGAACCGCAGGCGGGCTTCGTGCCGGAGGCGCCTGCTTTCACTGCAAGCATGGTGTTGTGCATGCGTGCGATTTGGCACTTGTGCGCGTCCCAAATAATTACTTTTGCGGTCACAGTGTGTGCAAAGGAACCGCACCTTATAGTAGTAGATATGCGTCAGATTTCACAGCTTTATGGGACGACATTGTCACCATGCGCACCAGGTGTTTGCCATATACCATGGCCTCTGAGATTAGGTGCGCAATCTCTGAGGCCATGCACAGTCAAGCATCAACACATTCCCTACGAAGTGGTGCTCATTGTAAATACGCTGCTTTCTTTATAGCGCCCCGACTGCTAACAGCTTCATTTGTTCACGTGTGAACCATCGTTTCGTATGGGCACACTTAGCTTCGTTTACATGCTGTGTTTATTTATTTATTTATACAAGTACCTCACGGGTTCCACGGGGGAACATTTAGTGAGGGGGGGATACATTTGTTTTGTTTTACAAAGAGCGATCAATGCAAATGCAAAGTGAGGGAAAAAAAAGTAAACAATATGCTTGTATACACGAAAAGTCTTGGCTGCGCAAATTGAAACAACCAAACGAGACGGCAAACAATAACATTATACAATTCGAACCATCTAACATAAGTATATAATACAACTGATGTCATATTTTTCAATGAAAGCCACAACGTAATGGGGATAAAGCGTTACACAATGTTAAAGGCGATTTATGCGGATTAAGAATCAGAAACCAGCCGCAGTACATAGATAAGACATACACTTCTAGGCTCAAGAGGCAGTTTTTCAAGCAGCCTCCTAAAGATCTCGGTCTCTTTGACATAGCTATATTCTCAGGAAGATTGTTCCACAGTACAATGGCACGTGGTAACGCAGATAAATTAAAGGCGTTAGTGTGACCGTATAGACGCTGAAACTGAGGTTATGCTGCAAACGACGGGAACATCGATGAGGTTTGAGAAGTGGCAAAGAAGAACGATGCTTGCTGTTGATGATTCTGTGCAACAGACAGAGAAGTGAAATGTTTCTGCGGGAGGCGAGGGAGGAAAGAGAGAGCGACTGCTTGATTTTTGTTACGCTGGAATGCTGTTGTAGTTACTGACTATAAAGCGAGCAGCGCGGTTTTGAACCGATTCTAGGCTTCGGGATAGATATGCTTGTTCAGGTGACCATATAGAAGACGCGTATTCGAGTTTAGGACGCATAAGTGTTTGATAAGCGAGCTTGCGCGTGCAAGGAGGGCATCGCGAAGATTGCATTTTAGGTAACCAAGCGTACGAGACGCGTCTCTATAATCTTGTTGATATGACTGGACCAGGAAAGGTTCGATGTCAGATGGACGCCTAGATACTTATAAGATGACGTTGGTCTTAGAGGGCTACTGTCAAGGAAATACTGAAATGTTGAGAGTGATCGCTTTCGAGTGAAGGTCATTTGATTACACTTATCTACGTTTAATGTCATTAGCCAATCTGAGCACCATGGGTTACACGATCAATATCTTGCTGTAAAGCTATATGATCAGATGGTGAAGTGATTTTGCGGTAGATTATGCAGTCGTCCGCAAAAAGGCGAATGGATGACGTAATTTCAGAGGGAAGATCATTTATAAAAATTAAAGATAACATAGGCCCGATTACACTCTCCTGTGGGACCAGATGTCACCTCCGAGAGAGAGGAAGACATGTTATTAATTAAAGTACACTGTTTGCGAAAACGCAGGAAGTTTCTAATCCAAGAGACTGTATGGGAATCTAAGTTTAAAGATGACACTTTAGCTATTAATCGACAATGTGCTACACAATCAAATGCCTTAGAAAAGTCGATGAATATGCTGTCTGTTGGTAAATTTTCATCCATATTGTGAAATATCTCATGCGTGAATTCAATAAGCTGTGTGTCGCAGGAAAGTCCCTGCTAGTTGTCCCCGAGAGCCTCCGCTCCGATGTTCTACGTGTCATGCATGACGATGCGACATCCGGCCATTTCGGCTTCGTGCGAACGCTGCACCGCACTCAGGAGCGCTTTTATTGGCCGAAGATGTACGAAACAACCAAGCGCTATGTCGCTAGTTGCGAAACGTGCCAACGTCACAAGCGACGGGCCACCGCAGCGCCAGGTCCCCTTCAGCCATTGACACCACCCAGTACGCCTTTCGAACAAGTAGGAATTGACCTTTGGGTCCATTTCCTTTATCTAACAATAGGAACCGCTGAATAATCGTCTGCGTGGACCATCTTACACGGTATGCGGAAGCAGCCATACCCTCTTCCACCACTGCTTCCGTGGCGGACTTCTTGCTGCACTCCGTGGTCCTTTGCCATGGCCCACCGCGTGTCATTATCAGCGACCGTGGCCGCCAGTTCACTGCTGATGCTGTTGAAGAATTACTTCGTATGTGCACTACACAGTTCGTCATTCAACACCGTACCATCCGCAGACAAATGGTCCCGTTGAACGGACAAACAGAACGCTGACCAACATGCTTGCCATGTACGTTTCCGCCAATCACAAGAAGTGGGATGACGGGCTGCCTTTTATCACTTACGCGTACAACACGGCGAAACACTAAACAACGGACTTTAGTCCATTTTATCTCCTGTACGCCAGGTTACCGCGAAGCCCTCTGGACACTTTGTTACCCTTCATTCTGCACAATGACGATTCTGTATCGCAGACCTTGTGCCTCGCGGAAGAAGCCCGTCGAATAGCTCGTCTTCGGACTCTGGCCTTGCAACGTCGTTCGAAGGAGCAATACGACGACCGTCACGAACAAGTATCGTTCGAAAAGGCGATTTGGTGTTGCTTTGGACACCGCAACGCAAGCGTGGATTTGTCAAAAGCTTTTGTCACAATATTCAGGCCCATTTGAAGTCGTGGACAGTCTCAGCCAACTCACTTACGTAATAGCTCGTCTCCTGAGCAATGGTTGGTGATCAAGTGGAATGCAGCTCACTCATATTGCTCGCCTGAAACCGTTCTACCCTCTTTGACAGCAGCGTGGCAATATTTTTTCACGCAGTCCACGACACATTTTTATGTTCTTTGACACATACCACAAAGAATGATGAAGGAAAAGGTTCAAAAAAAAAAGTGCGCCAAACACCGTGCGACTGTACAAACACCGTGCGACTGTACCACGCTGAGCAAGTTGCTCGCAGGATTTCACGAACGTTCGCATCGTCCGCGACGCCCTGGATCTCTCCTCGTGCGTCTCGCTGATCGACGCCCCGTGACGGCTGCCTCGACCTCAATGCCGTGCGCCTCTCATCGACGGGGCCTTCGCCGCCTCGTCACCGACGTGCATCGTGCCCCTGGCTGAATCGTGGTCCCGTCCCTGAACTCTTGTGACCGGCCCCCCACCTTTCCTGTCTTCTTCTCTCTTCGTCGTTCTTGCCGACCACCTATCACTTCTTTCTCTTTTCTCTCTACTTTTCTTTTTATCCCCATCCCCCTACCCCTACAGGGGTATTCAGACGGGGGAGACGAGGGGATTGCGGATCACGTGACCGCGACGTCACGTATTAGCGAGTGGGCGTGATCCCCCACCTCCTCGGGGAGACGGGGACCTTTTCCCCGAAAGGACAAACAATCCCCCGGCGGTGGGGGATATAGCGGAATTTCGCGCTCTTGTTTGGCCACATTGTTGCCCTTGCTCTTGCAAAGAGCGGCAGCGGGTGTACAGTCTGCAGCTACATGGTCGTCTGCAGCTCGTCGTCAACAGCTCGTCAAACGGGTGGTGCAAGCCACCAGAGTAGTCTAGTAATACTGGTCTCCCCCTCCGTTCGCCTCGTCCGTGTGAGTGGGGGGCATTTGTGGAGACTTGTCCTCGCGAGCTGACGTCACTAGGCTCCGCCTTTATCCCCCGAGCATTTCTCCCCCGTCTGAATACCCAGGGCGCTTAAAGGGGTATTCAGACGGGGAGAAATGCTCGGGGAGACGGGGGGATTGCGCATCACGTGACCGCAACGTCACGGATTAGCGAGTGGGCGTGACCCCCCCGCGCCTCCTCGGGGGAGACGGGGACCTTTTCCCCGAAAGGACAAACATCCCCCGGCGGTGGGGATAGAGCGGAATTTCGAGCTCTTGTTTGGCCACATTGTTGCACTTGCTCCTGCAGAGAGCGGCAGCGGGTGTACAGTCTGCAGCTGCATGGTCCTCTGCAGCTCGTCAAACGGGTCGTACAAGCCACCAGAGTAGTCTAGTAACACTGGTCTCCCCCTCCGTTCGCCTCGTCCGTGTGAGTGGGGGCATTTGTGGAGATTTCTCCTCGCGAGCTGACGTCACTAGGCTCCGCCTTTATCCCCCGAGCATTTCTCCCCCGCCTGAATACCCCTTTAGCCGTGTCGCCTATAGACGATTTTCCGCAGCTGGTTTGTTCAATAAAAACTAGATGGCGCCACCGCACTGTGGCCTTCCCCCTGCCGTGGCCCTCTCCATGGCCACCCTGCCGTGGCCTTTGGCAGCGCTGCTCAATATGTCTCCATCCGTGTCGTCTGCTCGGCGTTCCCATAGCGTCTGCGCGCACGCGAGTAAAAGCGAGCAGACGGCAGCGCCGGAAAAGTAAACATGGCGGCACCTGTGGATGCAGTTTCCTTCCGCCTCGAATTTATCACGTCCTCGTCCTGCGCTGTGTACCCGTAAGTTCAAAACCTCCGCATTTATTTGCTTTATATTCGCGTCCTGAAGCTTCGAGAGCAATGTACTCGTCGGTGTTTTCAAGATTCATTCTCATATTGTCGGAGACAAGGGTTAGCAGGCATGGCTAAATAAACACAGCTGATTGCAATAATAAGACAAAGCATACCTGATGCTTTTTCTCCAGCGTGAGCTGACACAAAGCGATGGCCGATTTTGCCATTTATTATTGCTGTGAGGACAGTGGTCGAGTAGCAAGCGCGAGTTCGGATCGAAGGGGGCTGTCGCGTCTGCATGGGTGCTGCCATGTTGGCTAGTAACCCCAGTTACTGGCGTTTGCTAATACAACAATTAAAGGC
>NW_023614184.1:0-40001 GCF_013339695.2 Rhipicephalus sanguineus | reverse complement strand
CTAAACACGGGACGAGAAGAGGACACATACACGGCGCTGAACTAACAACCAATGTTTACTGCAAAAACAAGTGCAATATATAGGACACAGGTGTCTGCGCAGAAACACGGAACATAAGCCAAAGTGCACAGCATGTGATGAAGGCCAAACTCCAAACATTATCAACACCTTGTCAAATCAGTCGACCCAGATATCTAATTTCACAGCCATGAAGCGAAATTAAGGGCACGCTAACACCATTCTTTGTCTACCATGCAACACCAACCAGCCCAATGAAGCACATTGCTGGAGTTGGGATGTGCGCCTCCAGTTTGCACCTTGACATACAGGTCGACCGTGGTCGCGCGATTATCTCTTGAGGGGAAGTTTCGTACGCCTTGTGCTTTCACCGCAAAGTTTGCGTTGAAGCTATAGACCGCACGAAGGTCACTTCGCTCGCTGCAGTGGCTTCGTTTGCGAAATGAGTGACCTGCTAGCTAGAAGAGCCAAAGTAGGGGCTAGTTGAGAGAGAGAGATAAAAGCGAAAGAAAGGCAGGGAGGTTAACCAGGTTGTACCCGACTTGCTACCCTACACGGGGAGAGTGGGAAGGGGAGAAAAAAGAATAGAGAGAGCAAGGAGGAAAGAGGGGACAAGTGATACGCGCGCACACAACAGTGTTCACCGCACACACACAGACAGTCACATTGGAGAAATATTTGACATCAGTTCCTCTGCGAGATGTTAAAAAAGACTTTCAAGGACTGAATTTCGACATGTCGCTGGCTCTATCGACAGACAATTTGTCGAAGAAAAGACGGAGGCATCCACGAATTCCAACAGCTGTACTATACCTCATGCTTCACTACACATGGACCCCTCGTTACCGCGATCACGACCAGATCCGATAAGTCATGGCCAGCTGGTGGTGCTCACTGATCACGATGATGATGACCTTGTTCAAAAACTGTCAAGAACCTCTTCCACACATGCACATGGGTGCGTGAAACGTACGTGCGTTCTCCATCATAAGGGACAAGTATAAGCACTTCAGCTTACCGCTTCTGGTGTTGGTAATACCCACGTTACCGTTGGCAGCGTTACCCAACTGTAAACAACTGGTTATATAGCACATATGCGGCTCTTCAATATATACGTGTGCGTATAAAATTTATATAAATCAATAGTGTCATTTTGTAACGTATCGCTCAGTAAAAAAAATTACGCCATAGTCACCTTCCCGCCGCATGCTTCGCATAGCATCGACTCCCATGGTACGTGCGATCTGCCGATTTTTTTATCTTTTTTTATCGCTACAGCCGGTCTTTGGGTTACATTTCTCAATGGCCAATGTGAGAATTTTTTTATCATGAGAATACACGATATTGCAAGAATTATTCACAAGCCGACATTGTAGCTGCCCTCTAGGCAACGCGCACTTCCGGAAAATAGACGGAAGACGCCTTGTGATGTTTATTTGCCACGGTAAAAAAAAAGCGAGAAAAAAACCACACAGTAAATATTTATTCAATGAAACCTGCCCTCTTGCGTTGTAGCCGCACCAAAGTACAGAGCGGTTGTTGCCTCGCGAAGCTCCACTGGTCTGCGTCAGCTTAACAAAAAATCGAAATGGGAAAACTACGAGGAGACGCGAAAGGGCACAACCGTTTAACGCGTGGAATTAGAAACAATCGCAATTTTCTTTTACGAACATGGCAACATCGCATTGTGAGGATTGCTGTATGCTCTCGTGATATAAAGCGTTATTGGCGGCGAGGAATTACGGAGTCGCCCTCTATCGGACGCGCCTCGATTGCGTGCTAGGCAGGATGCCGCCGGCGCGCGCCCCATAGGTCTTGCTGTCGGCGCTCTACAAAATCACCTCGCGGAAGCCCTCCGGGACATTTCTGCAGGTACTTTCGAAAAGAAATGTGTTCTTTCCTGTCAAAAGAATAATTTTCGACAAACAGAAAGCACAAGGTAGTCTACAGTCGCTGTCTCTTTGCAGAAAACCGAGCACCCGCTTCACGCGGTCACCGCGTTGGAGACCCCTGAACCGGCTTCTTGCGTGAAAGGTAGTCACTCGCTGAGTGCAAAGTATGTCAAATATCTCGTTAGAGCAGACTGCCTGTATAACCAAACGTAGCATAACAGAACGAAGCATCAAGCCAGCGATCGCACGGGTTCGCGACGACTGACGGTGCCTCTGCCTGTATGAGTGTCTGCATGTATGCTCGTACTGATGGTACTGATGGCGTTTTGGCACCGCGCTGTGAACTTTAGGCCGCAAAGTATGAGAATTTGGGAGGACACAAACAACTACTGTTGCGCGGACGCCAACAGAGCAGTTCAAAAACAATTTCGTTACAACTACGGCTTCGGTGCGCATGGAAACTTTGTGATGTGCCGTCCCGACGATTCAGTGTCCTGTTTTTTTTTTTCGGTCTAAATTCGTGTACGTTTCAATGTCACTTGACAAGTTGTCTCTCACTGCGTATTGATCGGCCTTCTCAGCGGGCAAATGCCGCTGCTTCTATTTCTTTATTCGTTTCGTTTGGTGCGCACACAAAACCTGAGCGAATGCGACGCCTTTTTTTAATGCTCCTTAATTATCGTTCCATTTGTCTTCCAGTGAACTTGCCGCTCTCTGTCATCAACAAATTCATAGACCAAAACTTCACCACTTCGAGATTGATGGTGGAAGGAGAAGTAGTTTACGAGACCGAGCATGTAGTAGCATGCAACGCCAAGGAAAAGAAAGAAGATACAGTAACGTTCGCCGGACTTGTTCTGCAAACGTCGGCTGTGAACTAGGACCCACATGAACTAGAAATAGCGGTGACCAAAACAGAAGTTATTGCAGCAACCAGCAGCTGCAAAACAGGATAGTAAAAAATTCGGCAGATCCCACGTACCGTGGGAGTCGATGTTATGCGAAGCATGCGGCGGGTAGGTGACTGTGGCGTAACTTTTTTTTACTGAGCGACACGTTACAAAATGACGCTGAAGATTTGTATAAATTTTATACGCACACATATATATGTTGAAGAGCTTCATATGTGTTACATGACCAGCTGTTTACGGTTGGGTAACGCTGCCAATGGCAACGTGGGTATTGCCAACACCAGAAGCAGTAAGTTGATATGTAGTGGTTATACGTGTCCCGAGAACGCATGCACGTTTCACAAACCCGTCTGCATGCGTGCAAGAAGTTCTTGACAGTTCTTGAACAAGGGCACCATCACCGTGATCAGTGAGCACCAGCAGCTGGTCATGACTTCTTATAGGATCCGGTCGTGATCGTGGTGACGAGGGGTCCATGTGTAGCGAAGTATATCGTATAGTAGAGCTGTTGGAATTTGTGGATGCCTCGGTCATTTCGTCGACAAATTGTCTGTCGACAGAGCCGGCGAGATGTCGGAATCTGAAGTCACCCTTCGCGTTGGTGACGTATAGGCCGTCGAGGCTGGTAGACCTGTATAGTGCTACATAGACCAATATCAGCGGATGGTGTTTGTCGTATTCGTAGACTACCTGGGCGTATGTAGCCTACGTAGCCTAGTCTACAAAGCAGCTGTCAATCAATCTGGCATCATTCTCGGTCAGCATGAGGCCATCGCTCAGCCTCGTAAGAAATGAAGAGGACACTGCGTCGTTCTGGTGGACGAAGTGCAGTTTACGGTGCGGTGATGTGGATATCATATGTAACTTAACTTTCATTAATGTATTCCTCCGGGGTCGAGCAATGCTTCAATATAGCATGCTGAATCATAGGAATACAAACGAATGTTTATTAGACTGCTATAAAAGCGGAGCCAACACTGGAACTACAGACGTTAATCTCATATGACTCCTGTATCGTAGGAGTACACATCGTAGCAGTATCATGTAGTGTTTATTGCTTTCTTGTAAAATTACATAGCCAGCACCACAACCACAATTGACGTTGCACCGATATTACGCGTGCGTAGGCTGTTTTTCCAAACCAGTTTATAGACCTGGCGTGGCTCAGTGGTAGAATACCTGATTGCCATGCGGAATGCTTGGGTTCGATTCCTGCTGGGATCCTAATTTTCATTCTTTCCATTCGTTGAGTCAACGCTGCCGATGTTGGTTTTCCTTAACGCTCTAGCATTTAAGTTACCAATGTCTGTTCTCGCCGTTCCTGAGTAGATATAAACTGTCAATCACCTGTGGCGCATACCCGTACACCGCGGCCCGTGGTAAACGGGTATGTGCCATACGTGTCTAGTGGAAAGGGTTTGACGACGTACGCGACAAGATTTTAGCGTTATTCATGTCACGACCCGGCAATCATATTCGTCAAATCCTCTTACCCTCCCATGAAAATTTTTGTCTACACCAAGTTAAGGAGGCCATCATGAGAGCACCCAGACGTAGGCGGCTAGATAGATAGATAGATAGATAGATACGTAGATAGAAACGCTCAAAGTGCCAGAGGTTCGCTAAGAAATGCTTCGCATTTAATATTTTACGAGTACCCCAGCAATTTTGGCAGCAGTGTCGTGTCTAACGCCAACAGGGTGACATCTTTCCCACGTAAATAAATGAGGCTCCAAGAAAATACATGGGCTTGGAGAGGCCCAACGTGAGCTTGAGAGTGGCACAAATAAATTTGGGCTTTTTAGCACATAGTGTTTGCGTCAGGAGAACGCAAGCTTGACAGAAAAAATATATTGCCAACATAAATACGGCACACAGCCGCAGCATTTGACTTTCTCGCTATGTACGTTCACCAGCAAACGTCGCGTAGCTTATGAAGGCGAAAGCCAGATGCCTCTTCAAACGGGATGATTGACCGTCGCGGCGTCAAGACCAGTGACGCAAAAAATAATCGTCACATGATGACGTCACCATATGACGTCATCATGACGTCACAGGTGTCCTAAATTTGTAACTTCATTATGACATCACCATGACGTGACATGACGTGATGTCACATGATGAGTTATTCACACGACATGATCCCTTTGCATTGCCACCGTCATCGGTGGGCTGATCACGGAGGCAATGCAAAGCGTCGAAAGCCCTAGATGCCTCATCAAACGGGAAGATTGCCCGTCGGCGTCCCGCGTCGGCGGCGTCAACGCGAGTGATGCAAAAAATAATCGTCACGTGATGGCGTCATCATATGACGTCATCATGACGCCACAGATCGCCAAAATATGTAGCGTCGTTATGACGTGACATAACGTGACGTTACATGATGACGTATTCACACGTCATGGTCGCTTTGCATTGCCTCCGTGATCGGTCACGGAGGCCGTGCAAAACCGCGTTAGCGGCAGAACGCTTTTGGATGGGGGCGCGGGAGAATGAATACATCGACTGACAAGAACAAGAAGATGGCTTTCGCCTTCCAGTCATCTTTGGCGAATGCATAAGGGACCCTGTGAGTCTTTTTCATTCAACGTATCTAAACAATTACTTGCGCATCTGCAGCCGATTTTGTGGACGCTGAGCACGGGGCCGACGATCAAGAGGTCGCACGGGAGGGTTCTGAGACGGCATCGCACGTGGTAAAAGGTAGCACGTTTTCCATCCTGTGGCAGATAAGCATCATTTGCCGGCGGGGAGCGCGCGCGAGCCATCGTCTCAGTGCGCGCTGTCTGCTACTCACCGAACGTCGCAGGCCCGAAGTAGTAACAAAAGTCTTCGTCGCGGAAGTGCTTGTTGCACACAAGACTCGTAGCGGATGGCTACTTGCCGGTTCTTAGCTTTACAACCCATGCTTCACGCTGTTTCTTGTCCCGCGGTTACCAGTGCAGGCTGACACTGGGCTCCTTTGCGTAAGCGCGGCACTGCGGCACCGAGCGGTAGAGCCCCATGTTCGTCGCCTTCGGAGGCAGCCACTCTATTACAATGGTTTCAATTGAGTAGAAAATGAGAGAAAACTTCCGTATTTGAACAGACCGCAGCGCATGTGGGTCTTGAAACTCGTTTTGAAAGCACGCGGCAGCGCTCCACAAGCAGCCCACGGCCCACGCGGCCGCTGAGACCACGTGATCCTACCAGGCACGTCGCGCCGACGGTGGCGCCAGCGTTTCCAGTGGTGGGCCTCGCGGCCAATATTACACGGCCTTATTTTATGCGCCTTCAAACCCAGGAGCACGCATATCCGGCATCCGCGATAGAATGCCACGTAGTATACAGCCCCAACCGGCACGTTATCACAGATGAAAACGTTTGACAAGAGCTCGAAATAAATGTGCGGGGCGAAACCTTTTTCCATCGTGCCGAAGCGAGAATTTTCGAGGCACGCGGTACTTATCTTCGCGCTTCTGCAAGTTATCTTGCGCCAGGCGTTTCCAAAAACGTGAGCCACGCGCATTATCGCTTGATCGCTTTAAACGCTCCTTGCGTTTTCAACACGCTAGTCCGTTTGTTTACACTGAACTATCGTCATCTGATAACGCGAGTGCCAAAAGAAATGCGCATCTGGGGATATGAAAATCGTCACGAACCTTTCATAAGTTTATGTCGAAGCGCCCGATTCCTAGCCATGGCGCAGTTACAACATCCAACGTACCCTAACCCAACCTACGCATTAGCGCGGGCAGCAACCTTACTACGCAGTACATCGAGGGACACAAAAGTGAGGGTTCTCACCTTGCTGTCGGCATCTGCAGCAGTCTACATCGTATTGCCGTGCTGAAAAGCGCCACTGTCACACAAAATATCGCTCAATACCACGACTTTTCGGAGTGAATAAGCAAAAACAGATGCCGCCGAAGCAAGCATGAGCGCACGAATTTTCAGCTTAACGAGTAAGAAAATGTCTTTACACGTAGAGGAAACAAATAAAAAAAGCGAACAAGCTATACATTTATGTCTCACACCTATTTCTTTTTTTTTTTTGCGATACTTGCGCCACCTGAACTCCTCTTATGTTCTCGTGATCAAGGTCATATGACGCGGAAATCTCGGAGGCTATTGGGCGAGAAGGTGGCGGGGAGAGCTCGATCCGCTTATCGCTGAGCGTACCCTCTTGTCTTGTTTCCCTTTCTCTATGGCGCACCCGCCGAAATGTTTCAGTGTGGGAGGCTCGACGCAGTTCGACGAAGAGACTCGCCCGCTTGCGTTCACACAGCGGTGAATGCACACAGCGGTCGCCGAGCAGAAGCGGGCGTCGAATTACTTTCCCGTACTGGCCGCGAAATGGCGGGAAAAAGCAGTCTTTCCTCCCGGGAAAACAAAACAACAACAGATATTCACTTGCTTCTAGCCAAGTGAAAAGGCGCGAAACTTTAAAAGTGGTTACTGCAAATTTTCTCCGCGAATAATATTTTGCCATCAGGCAAATGCACAATGGATTTGGAAGTAATAATATATATATATACAGCAAAAATATTTGATGTTTTGCCGTAAAACGGAAAGGAGAACTAGAATTCGTTGTGAAAATGTTCGAGCCCACTATACGAGCACAACACAAAGAGGATACGTATGGCCAGAGCAGTAGATTTTCACAATGTATTTGATGTTTCCGTATAATGAATTGTGAATGGAGGAGCGTGATACAGATGACGTTCAGGAAAGAAACAGCGCACGCTATGCATGCACGGAGGAAGAAAATACGTCACGAAGACATAATTGTCATTCGAAACATTCCTTGACGCTTCTTATATTCGCAAAGTCGGCCCAACACATGGCCTCTAAGACGCAGGTTATTTGCTGACTATATTTGTGCGCCTGCGATGCAATAACGTTCCCACGTTACAATGAACGCGCGCCCTGAAGAGGGGATCACATTACGGGCCGATACTATAGTTGCTTAAATTCTGTCACGCGACACCAGCGGCGCCTTCTCCAACATTTCTTTGAGAACCGGCGCGCTGCTCCTTTAGCGCTTCGGCCGCGATGTGGAGGGAAGCGGCTGCTGCTCCTTGTCTCGTTGGTAGCGAGTCCAACATGAGCGACGCTGAGGGTGAAACTGATTGCTTGGTGTTGTTTTGCAGCCCCCGTCTGAGATGGTTACTGTGCCTTTAGATTACCAGGGTCACCATATGTTTCTGACCGTTTGGGGAGTTTGTCAGAATATTAAGATAACGCAAATGTGTTTCCAAATGTGTTTACGAGCAGGCGCTAGCGTGCTCTTAGGATCAACCAGCTGCGCTGTGCCAAGCATTGCGCAACTTAGTGCAAACTTCCCTCTTACTTTTTTTTTTTTGTGTGCACGCACTAGCGCGTTTTGACGGCGCACCCACTCTTTCTGGAAGAACGTCGTTCCTAAAGCATATCTTGAAGTGAAGAGAGAACCGTTACCCGAGTGTCCATTTCCGCTTGTCTCGTATTCTGTCTATGATACTTATTGTCTCTGTTACCTGCTATAATATTCTGATCCTCGCACGGATGGAGCATTAGGGAACTATTGCAATTAGTATATGCACCTAGATTCTACACACGCGCATTCGTAAATCTCACATTAAAAATTTAACAACCCCTGGCCTGACCTTCAGAGCTCATTAGTATCTCTTCTATTGCAGTCAGTCAGTTCTTTGTTTCGATCACTACCATATAAGTGAGCCACTCCCCACCACACCTTTTCCGTTCCCACCCGTCGCTTCCGACTATCAACAGCCTGTCTACCGCCCATCGCCAAGAACATAGCCTCAACTTTTGCCTTATATTTGCTGTCTTTTTTGGTTGGTGTTATCACAGCGTTCTCCCCTCGGATGTTTTCCCCGCAGAGATCAAAGGATGCCTGTCGGACTCGAAACTGAACTGTAGAAGACATCTGCTGGTTGCTCCGAAAAGGAAAAGAAGGAAAAGAAGGTGCAAAGGAATCGTGTTCCCGAAGTTGTTACGTGCAACTGCCATATTTGAAACAGTTGGCGTGTTTGGCGACCAGTAGGAACTCTATATCAAATTTCTTCACTACATGCGGCACGGTTCGTCCTTATGCGCGCTGTTGCGTTTCTTTTCCTCGTGCGCAAAGGCTGAACACGTGGCGAGAAATTTCCGAACGATCGGACGCAAACGGGGGATATGGAGCACCTCTGCGTGCGTCTTACTGAGACAACTTTTGATCTAAATTTACGCACGTGGACTGAACGCGTACTGTGAATTTTCGTTTTCAGGGTTTCATCTTCGGGATAATATCACAATCGCTGCTCGTAGTAATGGATGCGGAAGTAGTCGAAATGTTGGGATACGAATTACATATTTCTTGCTATTCTATTCGTATTCTGTTCACTATACGAAGATGTCAAATATTTGTTTCGTTCGAATAACGGAAGAGACAATAACACTTCTTGTACTATAGCGGGAGGAAAAAAGAGCGATGTCACTGGTGGCTCATCTGATTGATACTAACACGGGAGAATCGTGCTGCGCAGACAATCCAGCTGCCATCACAAAACCTCAACCGGCGATTATATCTGCGTCATTATATATTCTTTGATTATAATCGAGGGTTTCTCGTAAGCTCGTCTGGCGACGAAGGAGCGCGGTTGAAGAAAACGTACATTCGCCAAACAAAAAAAGTCGCAGTTTCGCGGCGAGGCCGAAGCAACGAATGCGATAGCAACAAATTGGAGTGTTATACGAAGTGAGGCTAGCAGCTAACTTCTTTAGCATTCGACCTGGCGCAACTCAATAAAACGCCGGCCTCAGAAAACGCGGCCGCTGCAGCGAGCGAAGCGACCTTCATGCTTTCACCTCATCGTAAACCGAGCGGTGAGGCCAGTGCGTCCAAAGGTATGAGCCGTATGTTGGTCCCTGGCAAGATAGGGAGCGCGCGATCACGCCCGGCCACTCGGAGTACGCAGTGCCTGCCCGAGTCACGCGACCCCTCATCCGGGACCCCTTCGCGTAACGAGAGGCGGCCGGCGCGTTTCCTCTCCTTGAGCCGCGACCTTCAGCTGCCCTCGCACGGTTTCACTAGCACGTAGGACGCACGACGCGCGAGGCGATGTCATCGCCCTTGGACTTTATACGGAACATCACGGCGACGGCGATGCCGACGGCAAAAATGCTCCCATAGAGTACACATAACTGCAATCACAATAAAAAGCACTAAACAAAAAAGAGCCTAGACCCCCAGTAATAATAATAATAATAATAATAATAATAATAATAATAATAATAATAATAATAATAATAATAATAATAATAATCAGAACATGGAGAAGAGGAAGAATATGTAGGCAAGTGAAAAAAAACTTATATATAATGAAAAAAGTTTGTTCTTGTTCACAAGTGACGACATGCCCGGCAAGGCACTGCAGTGATAGCCAGCAGCACGTGCTCTCTCACGCTCGCTGAAAAAACACAGGGGCGCGACTGCTTCGGTTCAATAGTAATATTTAGGGGCCATGCAGATGTTCTGTGCCTCCTTCCATATACTGTTCCATAGTGCCTGCCTCTCATTTACCCTGCGTACTCTGCATTATGCTGTTCACTTCTCGTACACTCCGCCTCTTCATGGAAAGTCAGTCGGCCTGTGACGCTCGTATCGCATAACGAGTATTGTGGACGCATGTGGAAGTTTTACTTGTTTGTTCTACGAACTGCCATGCCACAGTAGGACATAAGAGTAGCGATGAGCGCTGTAATGGCGTGCGCCCGTTTTTCAGAAAATTTGACGATGCATGGATTCGAACATCGAAGACAAGATATGCAAAGTAATGCGTGGTACAGCGACAATAGGTGGATGCGATATTGCTCCTCAAAAGAAGTCGCCCCCACGTGGCGGTGTCACATTAAAAACTGGAAACATAAAAAATTCGTCCATAGTGCACCACTTGAAGCTACACGTGTCGTCCGGTGTCTTCTTTCAGACGGCACATTTCATAGCTGCCCGGCGCGTCTGAATCAGCACATCTGCATCATGCACCCGCCGTGGAATCTCCATATTAACGGGAATGCAGAAATATGCGCGGGTTCTAATGCATTAATAATTTTCTTTTTACTCTCAGGAAGCATGAAAAGAAGTAGGATGACAGCACGAAAGCAAGCCCTGCAAACCGACTTCTTCTCAAAGAGAGCAAGTGATAACCTCGCAAGAGGCAGCGTCAGATGTCCCGCAGTCGTGCACGGCAGCGTCCACTGTCACCGTAACGACCTCCGAAATATGTGCCTGGCCCGTCAAAGGATGCGTAAGGTCGGTCCGGAGAGCATGAAATGAATCTACCTTCCACAACCCAATCTCAGGTCCCCCCCTCCTCCCAAATGGCCTGTACGAATAATTAAGACTTATAAATGCGCATTTCGATTCCGAAAAAGAACAAACATGAGCGGTTACGCAGACAAAGTGGACACTGGTGGCTGAGGCATGACCAGAGATTCGAGCTTTCAACTTTTCGTTTGTATACGTATACTCTTTAATAACAAAAAAAAAGAACTTTGCCGGTCACTATAAACTGCTGCGTGATGATTATCCGCATGTGTTTGTATTGCTGTTACGAAGACATACAAATACAAACAGCGTGTCTGTTTGCTGTAGTAGCACCTCCAAGTAAGTCGTATTCATCTCTGGTTTCTCACAAGCTTCCTACATCAGCAGCAATCTTAAGTAGTCTCTTGAAAAGGGGTCCCGGTCCTTAGTTGTCTTCCGTGATCTCGCTCGCGATAACCTCCCGCCCTCTTTCAATTAATTAACCAATTCACTACTCGTGTAACAGTGCCGGCTTGTACTGTACTGCTAGCGAGCGTGACGATGCTCACGCCAGAGAGCTTGCTCCGCGTCCCTCCGGCGCTTCTACGAATTTCGCCGAGTAGGGAAGTGCTCCTCGTCCCGATGCCTTCACACATTCTCTTTTACAACCCCTCGCGCTTGCCACTTACTTCGTGCACGTTGCACATTCTTCGCTGACTCGCTTACTTCCGCTACACGTGTCCCGATCCGCCGGTGAACAGTAATTCCGAGACGTCCGGACGTATCTTTACTATTAGTCCATTCGCCGTAAAGATGACGGGCAACTCCGGAAAAGGCCTAGCTCCGGAATGCGAGACAGAGAGGGTTTTATCGAAGAGACATATTATAATGGAAGTGCTCTCGATGGGCTTTTGAGAAAGGAAAAGAGCTAAACCAGGAAGTTCGCTAGTGCCGGAGTTCTGGCGTGGCATCTCAGATATATGCACTGCAGGGTCTTTGAATTCGTCTATATGATGTCTGTATGCCGCGCAACATACGAAGGTATGCGTGACAGACAGACTGGCGGCAAGGTTCTAGCCGTTGAAAAGCCCTAATTTTCCCGTTCGACGAGTCCACTTATGCTGCACGCCTACGCCAGCATCACAGAGTCCAGCAAGCCGACCGTCCCACGGGTGTCATCACTTCCTTCCCGACATTATGCACGCTTCGACGCACAAGCGAAGTTCTGCGCTTCCGGGAGACGATTTCCCCTCTTTCCCATTCCTCGCTTCCCTCGCCCCGCACACGCTCTCGACTTCCTAAGAGTGCGCATTGTTATACCTCCGTTCCAAATGTCACGTTCCCTTTCAGTCACTCGTAGTATATAGTGCAAATAACAACGCTGTTGCCATAGAGTTTCGTACAATAACCTGGAGAGGAAACTGGCACTGCGATCGTTCAACCACCGTGGGAATGATGGGAAGTACAGGCTTCGGGTTGGATATTGTTAGCTAGCGAACTGTCTACGGATCTTTTTCTACAGTTTCCGTTTCGTTCCTTGCGAGGCGTGGGCAGTGGGGTGCGTTGCAAAGCGCTCAAGCAGTGCCTTTTTGTTCAAAGAGGCTGAAGACCGCTCGGCTTCTTCGTTTGCTGCCACGTTGCATCTTTACAGGTTGTATTTGACAGTTTTAGCAAAGCGTCGTGCACTCACCGCTGCGCATAGATGTAGCGTCCCATGCCAGTGCAGGAAATTGCAAAGACTTCACGTTTTGTGATAAGGGCTACTGTTCAAAACTCTTTCAAATCGACTGCAAAACAACGTCGAAGCTAAGCAGACACACCGTCAAGCTCCTCTGACTTGACTTCACAACAAAACGAGAGATGCGTTGGAGGCAGGCCACTTGGACAGACTCATCTGGCATCGCAGCAGATGATACGTTAAGTGTTTCTCACTCAATACGGTACTGTTATTTCCATAAATAGATCATGAGTACTTTTGAGGGAAAGACAAGAGCGTATGTTTTAAGTGTTGTAAAGAAAATAATTTATTATATCGTGATGCAAAAACTGGAACACCACAATTGCAGAGCAATGCATACCCTGGTGGTTGAATTTGTCCATGTTTCAATTCCATCTTACGGTCACGCAAACTTGTTGCAATGGGTTTTACGTACAAAAGAATGAGGCAAGTTTTAATCGGAAATAACTTCATATCACTTTGTTTTACGCTCGGCAAACAAGCGTCGCGAATCTCAAGAACCTAATCCATCCGAAGCAAATCCGAAGCCTGCACTTCCCATCATTCCCATGGTGATTGAAGCGCCGCTCAAATAGCCCGCGTAGACACTAGCGTCAAATTCCCCTCTAGGTATTATTGTAAGAAACTCTATGGCTGTTCCTATAGGCGATGCGCAAAGCGCCGACGACGCCATCTGCCGCCATGGCTCGGAAGCGCGTATAGACGCTCGCGTGTTCCCGCGAGCGTCTATACGCGAGTGCACGGATGGATGTGTTTTTCATCGTGATTTAACGATTCTGGCGGGCCTCAGTGATGTCGAAAAATACCTGCTGCGTTGTCGGCTGCTCAAACACACACAAAAAATCGCCAGGAACGCACATCTACAGGTTTCCGGTGCTATTTCATGAGCGAAAGCGACGGCGGCGGTGGATTGCGGCTGTACCAAGGCTGTACGACGTAGAAGCTAAGCAATCGCGCTTTGTTTACGGCAGTGTTAGAACGATTACCGTGTTTTTATTTCTTCTTTTTTGTCGCTACGTTTTCAGCGAACGCTACTACGTTTACACTTGGTCGCCTCGCCTGCATTGTAGACACTACAATTCACATGAGGTTGTTATTACTGATAAGACGCGATACCTTGGCTCACTTGAAAAACGAATGGCGCGAAGCGCAATGCGAGAGAATGTAGGGCAGGTGACGGCTCCTTTAAAAAAGCGCCGTGGAATCACACGTGTGCTGTACGAAATCGGCTGCATTCTACCTATTGATGGCACTGGAATGCGATCATCGGTGCAGAATGTTCGCTGTGCGCTTCTGCACCGATGATGACAAGCTTATCGTTTATTTTTTCACAAGTTTATCATGCTGGTTTCAAAGTTTTACCAACGCTGACCCTTCACGTGGCCGACCCTGTGAAATCTATACGCCGGTGCGACAGCGCTCCCTCAAAATCTACTATATCAGCACATGGCACGTAAACGAATCTACTGTGTCGAGAAAAAACATTGGTTCACGCGTCGGCGCATGCAGGCGTTAGTGATCGGGACGTTATAAAGAAAGCGGTGTACTTACGATGAGCTCCACTTCGTAGGAGAAGCTTGTTGTCGATTGTCTGTGACAAACACTTGTCGCGTATGGGGACATTGTCGTCCCACACAGCTGTGACATCGGACACATGTCCACTATTATAAAGTGCGGCTCCTTTGCGCACACTGTTGCCGCAAAAGTAATTATCTGGGACGCGCACAACCAGCGAATCGCACGCGCGCAAATGAGGCGTCTGCTACGCGACCCGCGAGCGGTTCCAACGGCCGCCGCTACGCGGCTTTCAGTGGCGCCCCTATAGGCGCTGCGCATCGCGGATAGAATGCGTTCGAGTTCTGGACAGCGTCGTAGACAGTCTACGGTGACAGCTTAGAAGACAGCATCGAGCCCCGGTACTCCGAGAAATGGAACGAGTATAGATGACGGTTGGATGGATGGATGGATGGATGGATGGATGGATAGATGGATGGATGGATGGATGGATGGATGGATGGATGTATACGGCTGTGCCCTTTAGATCGGGTAGAGTCAATGGAAAATTTTCCAGTGACTCTAAGATCGGGCGGCGGCTCACGCCACCTAGCCATAAAGTTAAGTACTATCATGATGTCTTGATGGATTGCATATCACTCGTGCCTTGATTGTATCCACCAATCGGTTAGCCTCCTCCTGGTTATTTCTACTCTATTTCTAGTCTATTTTGCCTTCACTGTCCCTAAACCCTAATGCTTTGAAAAACTCCGCGCCATTATCTTGGACTGTAGGGTGAAGCCCTTTACAGAACATTATCAAATGTTCAGCCGTTTCCTCCTCCTCTCCACACGCGCTACATAACGTGGCTGTGCCTTCGTATTTGGCTCGGTAGGTCTTGATCCGCAATACTCCCGTCCTGGCCTCAAACAGCAGAGAACTACCCCGAGAATTATCGTAGATCTTTTCTTTTGCAATTTCCTGCTTGAAAGTACTGTAGGTCTCCAGTGATGATTTCGTAAGCATCCCCATTTTCCACATGTCCCTCTCTGTTTCCTTCACCTTCTTCTTAACCGATGTTTCCTTTTGGCTTGGTATTCTGCTGTTGTCTAAATACTTGCTTGACAATTTTCGAGTTCGCTTCCTCCATTTAGTATCAACATTCTTCATGTACAAGTAGCTGAAAACTTTCCTAGCCCAACGCTCCTCTCCCATTTTTCTCAATCGCTCCTCAAATTCTATCTTCCTGCTAGCTTCCCTACCCTCGAACGATCTCTCGTCTACGCCACCTCGCGTAGACGAGAGAAAGCTAAGAAAAACAAGCATAATTGTTATTTCTTTGCCTTCTTTTGAGTTAAAATATACGAAAAATTGAGCACAGCTTACACTGAGTGTGTGGAAAAGCGTCTAGGCTCCCCAAGCATCGCTTAGTGGCGCTGCTGCTCTTTACAGGCAGCGCCATCTCTGGCATAAAAATACAAACTGGGTGCAAGCAACGCTCTCCAACGCGCTGCCGCTCGCTTCCGTGCACGTGCAGAGCTCTCGCGGTGTATTTGCGGCGCCTCACACTGTACCGCTTGCAGTGCGGCTTCAAAAGGATCTTCAAGCTTGACTGGCACTTCCGTAAAGCGAACTTGATAAAAGGAGAAAGGCTCTTTTCAAAATGTTAACAGCGCATAGAACGATTAGGAAGGGACGAGACGACAAAGGTAGAGAGCGCTGCTTGAAATGAATCCACGCCAACTTGCCCAAGCGTCAACCCTTGCAGAGAAAGGCCCGTCAATCACGTTTACGGTGAAGAGCAGACGATCGACGACAACGACGCCCTGTTCAAAGCGAAATGCATTTCCCAAGTTGCGATTACACCGTGTAGGACGTTACCTCAAGGTTAGTCTCATTCTGTCATGTTAAAGGTGAATAATGGTCCACATGCAGTCCGAAATGAAGCCGTACACGTTATCGATATTCTGCGGTGTGGACTACGAATCATATGATTTTTGTTTTGATATGGCGCATGCTTACATTAGCAGCCGTGTACTTTCGTGAACAAACGTTTGCGGCGTGCGAAAAAAAGAAATTATACAGCCATGGCACTGTTTTCTGAGAAGGTTAGAGTCAAGTCCTCCCTGCCGCTGGAGAATCACCCGCCGATTAAGACACGAGGCAGCTAGCTGAGCTTTAACCACTGTGAAGCAAGACGAACTGCTCGCCTCGTTTTTTTTTTCGGCCCTCGCGTCATGCTTGCACTCTCTTTTTATGAGTATATCGACTTAACGGGCGTATAAAACCTGCTGCGCGAACGCAGCTAGAAAATCGCACAAAGTCAGAAGGTGGTAAAGCAGCCTTTCCGACGCGTGAATTGCAGGCGCCGAATTCTGACAATGTGCCGAGTTCAGTGGAATTCAACCAACCGCGCAACGCTAAAGGTATAACGCGAGTGTGAACGTTGAACAACGACGGGTGGGTCTCACGAACACGGGGAATCAAAACACAAAGTTGTTTCACCTACAACCGTAACTGGACACCTTCAAAATGCGAGAAGACAGCGAGTAATCATTACTGTAGTCGCTGTGCATGCGCCGCGTTACGTACCGATTCAGGTAGTCGAAACGAACGAAGGCGATGAACTCAGACAGCCAAAATAGAAGGCAAGACAGCGCTGTCAGCTATCCACGCTTGCCGCCTTTATTTCTCGTGCGATACGCCCGGGAACCGATACAGTTTCACAAGTGAATCGCGTGCCTTGGTGTTGTCTGCACTGTTGTGGCAGGCCACGACACCGCAATACTTCGGACCTCGCTTGCGCTTTCGCGGGGTCGCTTCTGCCAACGTAGAAATGCAGCTTTGCACAGCAAGCCTCTCGGTTCAGCGTGCCAAGCTGTTGGCACGGCGCCCCAGTTCCCCGCACCGACTGAGCAGCGCGCGCGCGCGCGTGTTCCCGCTGCCGACAAACAGGTTGAGTCGGCTGCGCTTGCACCCAGTTGCGCCAGAGCTTATCTCCAGAGCCGCAGCGTGGCGCTGTCGTAGCGCCGCAAACTTGAGCTTGGGTTAGAGTGTACTAGAACTGTCGAGTGGCGTGAACGCGCCTCGCCGCCTGATGCCTTCCGCGTCGACCGTAGCGGCGGCGCTGCAGTCGCTCGGTACTGAAGGCGCGCGGCGCCGCGCGCTAGAACGGGCCGCTAGAACTGCTGAACGCGTCGGCGGCACCCGGCTAATCGGCACTGATGTGGCTTTCGTTGCGTGTCTATCATTATTAAGCGTAGGAATCGTCGTCGTAAGCCTTGATGGACGACACTTCAAAGCTTTTAATGGATGCTTGCTTCATATATGCCTTTGAGAGATACTGCAAATCAGTTCTTGTAGCCGAAGTGACTGCTGGAAAGTACGCAAAATATAAAAATGAAAACGGGCTGACACCGACCGTGAATATTCACGATCTCAGTGTAATTGAGCCGAACTCATTGCTGGGCTATTTAGAACAATTAATCTCAATTAACTAGATGCCGAACGACCGCCAGAAGAAAGAGACAGAGGAAACAAAAAGGGCGTGTCTTATTCTGATTTCTTCTGTCTTAATGCTTTCTTTGGTGGTGATTCGGCGTCTAGTTTATTCAGAGTAACTGAGCTGCTCTAATAGAAGTTAACTCTGCTCAGAAAGCTGTGTGCTGATATTGTGCCGAAAACACACCGAACATTTACCGCGCGTTGGCGAAGCTGCGTGTATACGGTGCGTATCTTTACAAATGCGCTGTAAATGTGACTTCGACATTACGAGGGCTCAGAGGTATTGGAACTCAAAGTTAACGCGACCACCGGTACAAATAACGGTCGTCCTGAGGTGCCTTGCACGGATATTGTTATTAATTGCTAGGCGCCGGGTGGGGAGGGGATACCTTACTGTCCGTATTTGTGCGTGTATATATATATATAACATATTCTCGCAAAACAGAGCATGTCAAAAAGAAGTTTTTCTAATGGCATCGATAGAAGATCCGGAAAAGTGCAATATAAGCTGTCCATTGAAAATGAGAACTGGCTGTAATGAATTTAGGCGGAATAACCGATGGGCTACATTTACATCTGCGCGTTTTAATATGCTTGGGATAAGCCCTGATGCATGAAGTTTGTGCCTCGGAGGTGAACACGCGCCTTCGGCTCGGCTTCCTGGCTCGCCTTCCTGGTATTTTAAGCCCTCAGAGGTCGCATAGCCGATGCATCGTAACCGCGGAAGCATGCTGTTGAAACAGGATAGCCTTTCGGCATTAAAGAAACAGCGCAAAACTGGCAGAACTCAGCCGTCACTAATATAAATGTTGCGATAGAGTCATTTGTACTCGGGTTACTCATGAAACAGTCGAGCGCATTGGAGCACATACAGAGATCAATGCTCTGGATATATCGTAGAGACTGCCGGCAGAAGAATTGTTGGCTTTTTTTCGTCGCTGGTTCGTTAGTTCTTCGTAGTCAGTGTTCGTAGTCACCTATAGTGTAGCGCGGCTCGAAGTGCTGCTTGCAAACCGCACAGCAATCAGTGAGCAGCTAGATGCATGTGCGCAAAATCCGATTGTCACCTTCTTTGGGGGTCGGCAGGCTCCAAGAACAGGGAATATCTCGGCGCAATTTTGGCATGCCTGCATATTCACTCATGCACCATGGCGCGTAGCAGGCGTTGAGACACCGATTGAAGCTCAGTAATGCATTAAACGCGCTCAAAACGCGCAATTACACGCTTTCGTAGGCTGCGACGAGCGCGCGCCAAATGCAGACGCTCTCCACAGCTTCAGTACAAAGTGACTACAGCGCCGCCGCTACGGTCGCCCGTCGGAGCATCACCCGAGATGCGGCGCAGCCGCTTCGTTCGTTCCACTGCCCCCTTCTAGTACACTGTACTTGGGTGATCTCGCCGAGTAGGGTGCCTTGATGCGTGTTTTGTCCGCTTTAGAGCGAGGACATCTGCGGCGTCTACTGTGGCGCGGCTGCCATATTTGAGCCCACGGCGTCTTACCGGCGTTATGGTGGCTAGCTGAGAGGCGCGAGACGCGGGGCAAAAAATGGCGTTGCGGCGGCATCCATAGAGTTTCCTACTATACTTACTAGAGGGAACTCTGGCGCTAGTGTCTATGGTAGCTGCCATAGAGTTTCCTACAATACTTACTGGAGAGAACTCTGGCGCTAGTGTCCACGGGAGCTGCAACGTATGGCGCTTCAGCCAGCATGGGAATGATAGGTAGTACACGGATTAGCCTAAACTTCGTTCCTTCGGCTCCATTTGGCTCCGTGTCACCTGCATCCGCTTTGTGCATAACGAAGTTCAGCAAAAGTCAGCATTTCCACTTCACTATTTTACTCTTTTTAGGCTAACCAATTCAAACCTGGTCATGAAGTTCACAACTTTGAACTTTATTTTGAAATTGAAATACAAGTGGTAAATTGCATGTGTTATATACAAATACAGAAGGAGGTCTCAAAGTCGCAAGACTGTGAGTGAGACCTCCTATAAAATCATTCATCAGAGATACAACGCAATAGTAAACAGTGGTAAGGATAGAAAAATTAAGATAAACAAAATATACAGATAAGTACGAAATAGCGAATATAAGTTATACAAAATGTGTAGATAAGCACGAAAAAACTAGCACAAAAAGGCAATAACATTCGCTCAGTATAATATCAAGCATTATGACGGTAAGGAAAGAAAAACTGAGATATACAAAATATACAGATAAGCACGAGATAGGGACTATAAGTTATACAAAATATGAAGATAAGCACAAAATAACACAAAAATGCTATAACATACTCTGTATAATATTAAGCACTATGAATTTAATAAGTGCGAACGCAAGCCTTTTTTAAACATTTCGAGGGATCTATTTTTGATCTCCAAAGGTAAAGAATTCCACAAGGATACAGACGAAAATTTTATGGTAAACTTGCCATAATTAGTCCTGGGTTTGGGTAAAAGGAAGTTATTAGCCTTTGCAAAACGAGTAGATGACGCCTGAGGAAACTGACTTGAGTTTAGTAAAGGAATGGGAAGTTTTCCATTCACATATTTGTAGGTAAGAATGCCGAGAAAATATTTGGCCAGCTTCTGAACTGATAAAATTCCATGTGAACAGAGTAAGGATGATGCATTGGACATGAAGCTACTGAACGTTATTATCCTCAATGCTTGGTTTTGAAGATGTTGGATGGCTGATAAATGAGTGGCATACGTGTTTCCCCATGATGAAATGCAATAGATTATGTTGCTGTGAAAGAAAGCGTAGTAAAGTGACAACAATATTTCAAAACGGTCTATTCTTTTATCTGAAACGAACGCCAAAACAAAGCAATAAACAAAGCCACAAGTGCGTTCGAAGCCGTAAGCACGAAGATTTGGCAAATCCGCGTGCAGCCAATCATTCCCATGGTGGCTGAACGATCGCAGCGCCAGAGTCCCCTCTAGTTACTTTTAGGAAACTCTAAGGGAGCTGCAACGCACGGCGCTTCATCTAGTATGGGAATAATGGGTAGTACACGGATTTGTCTGAACTTCGTTCTTTCGGCTCCGTTTGGCTCCGCGTCGCCTGCATCCGCTCTGTGGCAAAACGAAGTTCAGCAAAAGTCAGCATTTCCACTTCACTACTTTAACCCTTTTAGGCTCACCAGTTCAAATCTGGTTACGAATAACGATCCATTCTTTTATCCGAAAGAAAACCAAAACACAACAATAAACAAAGCCACAAGTGCGCTCGAAGCCCGCAAGCACGAAGACTAGGCAAATCCGTGTACTACCCATCATTAGAGAGTTTTAGCAAGTTACGGAAATACGGTACGCAAATACGGTAAGGCAGTGCGGTAGCGTTCCTCCTTTCCCGCTGGTTGTGCTTTGGCCGCTCAACAACCGGGAAAGGAGGAGCGGTACCGTACTGCCTTACCGTATTTGCGTACCGTATTTCCGTAACTTGCTAAAAGACTCTAGTCCCATGGTGGCTGAACGATTGCAGCGCCAGAGTCCCCTCTAGTTAATTTTAGGAAACTCTGTGGCGGCATCAGCCCCTTCAAAGAATAGCAACACCATAAGTGGGGCGCGCACATTTAGGAACACTATCGCTGAGCCGCCATCTTGTTTGGACAGCAAAATAGCCGGCATCGTTTAAAAGCGAAAGCTTTAATGGCCTAGTCGAGTGAGTTTCGCCGTGTATCTCCGCTTCACCTTGAATCGAAGAACGCATACCACGTGACTAGCCGCGTCCGCCGTCGCCGCTGCTCCGACCGCTACTAGCATAGAGCTACTAGGATGACAAACGCTGCCTCGCTAGCCGTGTCCACGTGATTAACCACTTGACTCGCCGCTCTCTCTGCCACGTCGGGCCAGCGGGAGAGTGCTTCAGTTCAGCCGTTGTGCCATGGTCACACGATGGAAGGAGGAAGCAAACACGCTGGTCCATTTGTGCCGGAGATGTATGCGCGGTCCCAGCTGCGAAAGCGGCAAGCTGCGTCAGACCATCCCGACAAGCCACTGGACTGGATGAGCGGCTATAGCACTGCGCCACCTTGACGGGACCGTACATACTCACCTCCCTAACTTACCATCGTCATCCATCACTCTTTCTTCTCCCCTTTCCCCTCCCCAGGGCTTGCTAATGAGTTAAAGCGGAAACATGAGTACCAGTGCGCTAAGTGGCAGGCTGAAACGAGTGAAGAACGGGAACTTCGGCGAGCTAAACGTCGGGACAAGGGCGCAGAAAGACGACAGCGACGAGCTTTAGGGGCGGAAATGGACGCCTAGGATTCGACTTCGGCGCCGACATCGGAAATTCATGAAACGACGGTACTGAGTGCCCGCAGTACGGCACATTCGACTAGCCATACCGCCCGGTTGGCAAACTGTGCTTCGGCTACGAGGGTAAACATGCATAACCAAGTGTAACACGTTTTCGCTTGCATAACCGGGCCCAGCCGAGCTAAGCCGCAGCCAATTTTTTGTCTCTGATGCCGTCTTCTTGAACCATGTCTATTTTGCCGGTTACGTGAGAAATGTAATGGGACTTAAGGTGGCCACTGTCCACTCAGCTGTCTATATAGCCGTTTACGGTGAGTATTGGAACAAACCCTTGGTTGCGTGACTCGTACGATATCAGTGCTGGAACGACAAGCGAAATGGGGGCGAATAGGAACTACCTACGCACTACACTTACTGCGTGCTCCACTCCGAAGGTGAACAGATGCCGCGGTTTCAAAGAATGATGCCGCTACTCTGTGGAGAGAAACATTTTAATAAAAAGCTGGGAATGTTTGCCTGGCTATTCGCCTGAAATGCTGGTCCAGGTTCTGGGTGACGATTATTATATATACACCGATAAACGCATAACACATACAGCCACACACACAGACTACACCGTTTACAAAGTTTCGGCCAGGCTCATGGCCCGCAAGAAAGCCAACAGCGCTTTGGTGGCACGTAGCGTATAGGTGCTGCTTTGCGATGGGCCCAGAATATGTCGTTACTCTAAGCACGAGCCCCATTGAAGATGTAAGGCCAGTATGGGCCTCTTTACAAGATCCATCCATCGTGTGACTTCGATACGCCGCGAGACCTAGACAGACAAGAGGAAACATGCTTGCACCGCATCAGACTAAACGTCGCATACACCAACTACTTTAGGAGCAAGATTAAGCTGTCGGACTCATCAACGTGCATCCAATGTAACGTCCCAGAAGATCTGAATCATGTTCTTTGTGAATGCAAACGATATGCACCAGAGAAACAGTCTCTGTCCATTTCAGTCTCTGTCCAGTCTGAACAGTCTCTGTCCAGAAACATGTCCATTTCGGCGGAGTGCATTCAGTTACTCGAGAAAGCGGCAAGCCATGACGTCATCGCGCTCTTAACCACGTTGACGCACCGCATCCGCATGGCACACTCCCAGCGTTAAAAGAAAGAAAGTGGACGAAATGTGCAGTCGCAGAACACTTAAACAAACTTGACAAGTCAGTCCTTGCATATGAGCATGCTCCAGATGCTTGAGAACGATACAGCGATACAGGGAATGAGTACCGACCTTCAGAGGTGCGTTAAAAGGGCGGCCGTATTAAACCTAATTCGAGGACTAACGCGATCACAGATAATGCACGGCCGCCGAGATTCACGCGGTCAAAAGCGGAAATCTGGAGGCTGCTTCCGTTGCGTTGAAGCGGATTCCGTCCTTCTCATTTGTGTGGAGAGTTATGAAAGCTCCGTGAGGTTGCGGAGGACCGGAAACAGGAGGCACGCGGCTCACCGAGCTCCAGCCAAACAGCGGCAGCCGAAATGGACAGTTTATTAGGTGGACATATCGAGAAAATAGCTCCCGTGGACCTTCTAAGGAATGCAGTGGCTACCCTGACGAAAACAAGCCCTCTTGTCGATATGTTGGATCCAGCGAAAACCCTCTTCAGCATGAATTTGGATAGAGCAGCAATTCCACGGGACACTCAGAAGAGATACATACTCACTTGCAACAAATCATGGATTGCGGTGTAGCTTTTCTTAGTGTGACGCGGTAATGTTGAGCTATCCAAATTTACCTATGCTGTACCAACACGTCCAGTCTTCAACCTCATAGCCTGTTTAACAATTTTTCATAAGAGAAAATGGGGTAGGGAGGCTCCACTGTGTAATCGGCATAGGCATGCTCAAGGTTCACCGTCAGGGGGGGGGGGGGTTCATCTCAGCCTTCTCCCCCTGCCCCCCCCCCCCCTCCTTGGTCGTGTCTAATAGACAACATGCTTAACAATGGATGAAAAAAATTACACCATCTCCCGCTAAAGGGGACCATGAGGCGATGCGAAGCCGGAGTACTTGCACGATCGCGTTCCGTTGGCGTTCGTTGGGCATGCTACCGACCTCTCGTCGTGGAACGCGAAGAGGAACGCTACGCGCGTCGTATCTTCCCTCTAGCCTGGCCGTTAATTCTCACAGGGCAAGCGGGGAACGCGGGCGAGAGGGGGGCAACGTAGGAGAGGAGAGAGAAGGGGAGGGGACGCGCATGCGCTCGAGCTCATCGCGGCGTTGCGCAGGAGAGAATTTCGGCATGCCTAGCCCGCGTTTCAGAGGAAGAGTGGAAAGGGGGAGGGGAGAGGGTTATGGGAGAGGGAAATTGGATAGGAAAAGTGGAGAGCGGAAGGGGAGAGGGCGAGTGGAGAGGGTATGCGCAGTAAGGGTGGTCACGCCGCACACCACCACCACCACCACCACCGGATTGAGCTCCGCCTTAAAATACTTCGCATCTAAAAATGAAAATGAAGCAATGATGTGCTTCTCGAATTGGCCTACCTTTGGTTCCCGGCTTTCCTGTAGTAAAGATGGGAAGCAAACAGCTCTTGGTATGCAACGTACGCCTATAGTAGTGGGATGTAAAGGCCATCGAACTCCGAGCTCCTTGAAACACAAATACGCCGCATAAATCCAACATTGCGCCAACACGGGGAAAAATCTTTTTTTGAAAGGCGAATTAACAATCACGTTTGGCACGAAGGCTGTTGCTACTGGCAATACGAGATTACTGCGAGGTTCGTAGAAACCAACTTGTGAAGGAGTTTAGTAAGTGCGCCCAGGACTGATCTTCTACACGCTTTCGTAACGTAAGCCTATAGAATTCCCACAGGCAAAAAAACAAGCAAAGCAACCGTTACATGCAATAGCTGATAAAAAGATGCCCCTTCGCAAAATGCGAATCCAGGAGTCCTACATCGGTTTATCCCGACCTTTTTGTCCAATACAGCTCTCGTCTTCCCTCGTGTTGCACGAATCCTTTATTCCAAGGCATTAACTACGCCTGAGCACAAGAACGAACGCCAAACGAAATTTCTTCTTTTTCGATTACGCTGAGAAAATATTTCATCGACAAGGCGCCTTTGAAAGCTGATGGTGCTAAAACTGGAGTGCTAAATCTCCGAGTGGTATTCGGCGATAGCGTTTCTCAAACTTTTCACAAGCTTCCAAAGTTAGAAAATGTAGGCCAGCGCCTTCTCTCTCTTTTGAAAGTAACAGAGCTGGAGTTGTCTTGGCGAACGCACGGCTTTCTGTTTATTTACTTTTTCTTTCTTCTCTGATTCTTTTGCTTATTCGTTTTGCTGATTGCCGATGTTTGCTTATACGACGCGTAAAGAAACAGCCGGTTCCATTCGCGTTTTTTGTGCAGTGATGTCTTCAACAAAGACAACGAAAAATATGTATATCTTGTAACCAACGAAAATAAAAAAGAGGGAGGGTGAAGAGGGGGGGGGGGGCTAGCTTTATCAAAATTAACTACATATATTTTGTCCCGTGCGTTGGATTAGACAAACCTAAGAGATGGATACACATGCCTACGGCAGGGTTTGCCTAATTGAGATGGGTTATAATATACAAGACTAAGTTCTTATCAGAATAAAAATACGGCAGATCCCACGCACTGTGGGAATCAATATAATGCGAAGCAGTCGGCAAAGAGCTGCTACATTGCCTTGTTTGTCATTGAGGCAAGTGAAGCCATTCATGTCATGGCATCTAGTTCATTATATATCGCATGTCTGCCATGCATGCATGCATGTACAATGCGGTATGTACCATGCTAATGAAACGTGTATTCTGGAATATACAATGCATGACCTGTCATCTATGTTCATCACGCACTCGTATCATGCCATACCAAATTTTGGTATATATCCAGTTAACAAAACTGCAGGAAGCGCACGTGTCATGTAAATCATACCGTTTATGACAAGGATGTCATGATTCGCATGTTAGGACCTGTAATTTATGTTCATCATACTGCCACCTCGCACTGTACGAATTTCGGTGTGTATCAAGCTAGCGAAACGGCCGCGAGCGCACCACGAGCGTGGCATGTAAATCATTTTGTACATGACATGCATGTCATGATTTTCATGTTACCACTTCTCATTTATGTTCGCCATCCAGTTGCGTCTCGCAACGCCAATTTTGGTGTATATCAAATGAGCGAAACGGCAGCGATCGGACAATGACCGTGGCATGTAAATCATGCCGTGAATTGTATGCATATGATGATTTTCAAGTTACCACCTGTCATTTATGTTTGCCAGTCACGTCGCTCAATACCCATTTTGGTGTGTGTCAAGCGAGCGTAACGGCGTCGAGTGCCCCATGAGCGCGGCATGTAAGTCATGTCGTACATGACATGCATGTCATGATTTTCAAGTTTCCACCTCTCATTTATGTTCGTCATACAGTCGCGTCGCGCAATACCAGTTTTGGTGTATATGAAGTGAGTGAAACGGCAGCGATCGGACAGTGAGCGTGGCATGTAAATCGTGCCGTAAATTATATGCATATCATGATTTTCAAGTTATCACCTGTCATTCATGTTTGCCATACAGTCACGTCGCGCAATACCAATTTTGGTGTATATCAAGCGAGCGAAATGGCCGCGAGGGCACCATGAGCTTGGCATGTAAATCATGTCGTACATGACTTGCATGTCACGATTTTCATGTTACCACCTCTGATTCACGTTCATCACACATTTTCGTCGCGCAATACCAAATTTTGGTGTATATAAAGCCAGCGACACGGCCGTGAGTGCACCGTGAGCGTTTCATGTAAATCATGTCGTACATGACATCAATGTCATGATTTTCATCTTACCGTGGGTCAGTTATGTTTGTCATACAGAAATGTCTCGTCATACCTGTTTTGGTACGTATTTATTCATTTAAATGACCACGAGGGCCCGGTACCATGTAATGTAAATCATGCTGTAAATGACATGCGTGTCATGATTTGCACTTTAGGACCTGTCACTTATGTTCGTCATACACTCCTGTCACGCATATCAGTTTTGGTATATATCGAATTAACGAAACAGACGCAAAAGCCCCAAGACCATTGCATGTAAATCATGCTGTTCATGACATGCATATCATGATTTTCATGTTATGACCTGTCATTTATGTTCGTGATAAGGCCATGTTATGTCATACCAATTTTTGTATACATCCCGTTAACGAAACGGCCAGGGCAGCACAAAGTCGTAGGCGGATAGATAGATAGATAGATAGATAGATAGATAGATAGATAGATAGATAGATAGATAGATAGATAGATAGATAGATAGATAGATAGATAGATAGATAGATAGATAGATAGATAGATAGATAGATAGATAGATAGATAGATAGATAGATAGATAGATAGATAGATAGATAGATAGATAGATAGATAGATAGATAGATAGATAGATAGTCGCAGAAGTTCGCTAAGAAATGCTTCGCATTTAAAAATGGATGATGCAGAAAGGTTCCTTCATTTTACGGCATTGCGGTGACGCTAAGCTTGTGCGCGTAACTTACGGAACTTGTTATGCACTCGAGTGATTATCCGGGAGGCAGCTGGAGCCTGCGTAGCGAGATTGTGAAAACCCCTTACAGTGCCGCCTCCTAGAATGGAAACAAATGAAGCTCGTAACAACCATATTTGTCTACCGCCGACTCTTGTCTGTACAGGCGCAGTCGAGTGCACCGGAAGACTAAGCTAGGACCTAAGACGCTATACAGGAGGGAGTAGAATGCAAAAGCCACGGTGGTGGAGCGGTTACGTTGCTTAGCTGCTGACCCGAAGGTCGCGGGTTCGATCCAGGCCGCGGCGGTCGCATTTTCAATCGAGACGAAAATGTTAGAGACCCGTGTACTTAGATTTAGGGTGCACGTTAAGGAGCCCCCGGGTGGTCGAAATTTCCGAAGCCCTCCAATAAGGCGTGCTTCGTAATCATATCGTGGTTTTGCCACGTAAAACAAAAACACCAGCAAGTATTATTACCCGAAAAAGAAAAGGACCCAGCAGTACCCCTTAGTTTTTTTGTTTCTTTGTTTTTTTTTTCATCGTCGACAAAGCAGGATTTGGAACCTCGGAATCGGAGAGGTCTGTTTCCTCGGTGCTTCTTGCAAAATATCAATGAAAAAACAACTCGCGAAGTATCGCACAACCGAGCCATCGGCAAGACGCTCTCTTATCGGTCAAACATATCACCCGTCGTTGAATACGATAGCGATCTCACAGTAAAGCTGTACGGCTAGGTTCTAGCGGAACGCGTCCGGACAAAACGACGCGTGGAAAGACAATTTTCGATGCCCCTCGTCCACCGCCGATGCCACTTTCACAAGTGTCGCGACAGTCGGCGGCGGCACTTCCAACCAATCGTAGCGCCCCTTTTTTCGCGTGACGTAGACAACGCAGAGATCGCGTTGGTGGCGTTGCCCTTTGGACTCGCTATGGGGCGGACGCGTGTCGCTCGCTCGGAGGAAGAGGAGCGGGAATCGAAGGAGCGTCAGCGCGAACAGAAGCGCGAATGGGCGCGAAAACGACGTCAAGCCGCTGCCGCTGGCTTCCACCCTCACCACTTTTTATTGCGATAGCAATTATATGGACACTATCGGCTGGTTTTTGCCGCCGCCATCATGCACCATATATATATATATATATATATATATATATAAGTCCCAAAGAAAAGTAATTCAGAAAAATGCTTCCGAAGCGCGGAATCGAACCAGCGACCTGTCTCTCCGCAGCGCGTTGCGCTAACCACTACGCCACAAAGCGTACCGCTGTCACGACTCAGAGACGGCAGGCGCTTATAAGCGTTTCTTCATTACCAGAGAGACGGCGCGAGGAGCGCAACGGGCGCATTTAATATTTGCGCAGGGAGAACCTTGCCCTTCCGCTGTCTGCTCGTGCCTTAGTTGCTGCCGGGGGCCAGATGTTTTTGCAGCGTAGCAGCGCGTCCATCACGGGCCCCTTTACTTGCTATCGCATTCATTGCTTCACCCTTGCGGCGAAACTGACTTTTTTCTGACAGCATGGCATTCGAGCTAGATATTTGAGTCACACTAGCCAGTGCCATGGCATTAAACGAATTGTTAATGTTATATTAACCCTGGAAGCTTTATTACATGTGGCGAAGAGCTGCGGCGACACTGAGTCGAATTATAGACAGATGGAAGGAGAAATACGGGGAGGCTAACAAGAACAATGCATCGTTCCGTGCGTGTATTAGAGCTGTACGTCTAACCTCGGTATCTAAGAAATGCAACGAAATCTAGTATCTCCGAAACTCTCGTGGCACAGCGAGCAAAGTACTTTAGACTTCAGATCAGGTCTCGTTCCACGCAATTATGTCTGTGCTGACTTCCTTAACAACAAAAACATAAAGAAAGAACGAGGGACGAGGTGGAATGCCGGTCCTCTACACTCATACAGCCAAATTTATATATACGTTTGATAAAAAGATTTGCTTAATATGTACTGGTGAGCTAGTCGGTTCATCACTGCAGCATATGGAGTGCACGCCGGGAGAAAGAGCGACGCGAAAGAAATGCTTGTGTACGTCTTCTTTTTTTCATGGCATGCTTTCAACCCTATGCGCTGCCATATATGCCATAGTAAAAATTACGAAACGAATGCTACACACCGTTGACGAATGCTCTGCCAGAAATACTGGTGCGACGAACATACACGAAGGCACGAGGCGTACGCAATGAGAGTGATATGTGGCAAACGTTGCTTCCGTAGGACGCCCAGCGGAATCCCCTCATTATATAGCGACTAAGTGACTGAAGCGCTCCCAGCAGTCGACTTCACTCGAAAGCGAAAACGCCACCGAAATCCCAAGCATTACCATGCCACCGCGCCATTTCGGACTACCATTACAGAGTCAAGGGGGAACAGATGGGCGGCTTAAAGCTGTAACGCCCTTCGCACCAGAGTCGACATATATACGAGTTAGTGAGAGGTTTCCACACGCGTGCCATCCGTGTTGATCGATGTTGAGAGGGTCGAGAGAAGTTTGTGGTAACGTGCATTACGACTGCGGCTGCGCGGTACGTACAGACACGAAGCCGTGCTTGGGGGCGTAAACATCATTTGTATGGCAGAGTGGTAAATAAGTCAGCGCGCTTTTATGTCGACATTAATTTTTATTAGAAGAAAAATTTCTCAGCGCTGAGGTCCGTCATGCAATTTTCAAACGCAGCGGCTATTCATCCATTTTACCTTCTCCACCTATAATAGTTCTGAATCTCTCTCCCACTGTCTAGTTTAAAAATAAACCTTGCTTCAGTCAGACAAGAAACAATTAGAAAGCCCGACCTCAGCACTTAAAGGTCAGCGCATCCTTCTTAAACAAGAAGAATGATCCCTGGTGCAATGACCTTTTCTCGAAGCCCGTTTTCTTGTGTCATGGGGCCCCGCTGCCGGAATAAGATATAGAGTCAAGTATAGCTTTCAAAGGCTCCTCCGGTACACAGAAAGAGGTTGCGTCGTAGAAAGCAGCTGCATGCAGCAGCCTTGAAGTTAAACTTCATTCGTCACAAGCGTTGAAAGCTGGGCGAGTTTGTAAGGTTTCATCTTCTTCATTCGTAGTTTGCACTATTATTTGCAGCGCTCTGATGGGACGTTAACACGTTATGACCACGTTAACAATGACCAAGCATGTTAAACACGTCCCCGGATCGTAGTGTTCATGATTATGAATCATTACGCAAGTCTAATCGTCAGAAGGTAACCAGGAGTATCATGCAGCGCAGTGCTCATATGATATACCTCCTAGCAGGGGCGCCGCTAGAAAGCTTTTTCGGGGAGAGGGAGGAAGGGGAAGCTTCTAACGACCTTTACGTATGTTCGTGCGTGTGTTTGTGTGTGTGTGTGCGTGTGTATATACACATGCGAAGCAAAAATGTCGGGGGAGTGGCAGCGTTTGAACCCCCACCATCCTCTTCCCTGGCTACTCCTATGCTTTGGAACAAAAAATGCGGTTTCTATGTTCGTTTTATTGTTTTGCTTTGCTTTATTTTTGCTTTGCTTGCTTCCTTGTAGGTTTCGAAAAGGACTAGGACGATATGGATGAAGCGCCAGCAACAAGACATGAAGGAACGGGCCGGCTACTGAACCAATCACACTGCCTCACCTAGTGGAACCGGCTGACTGCAGAAGCTCCCGATAACGCAACGCTCGGCTGGCACCTTTAGGCTTCCCGCGTAGCTGCGAAAACGGGCGCCGCGTTTTCTCCCGAATGATTCTGCAATTTGATGACTCCCGAATACACGAAGCTCGCCGTATAGCGAGGCGGCGGCCCGGCTGATTACAGACCACATTAGCATCCGCGCCGCTTGCGATGCCGGAAGGTCGAACCGTACTTGCCAACTTGGTGGCAGTCGCGCTTTCGGGGATATCGTCTGATTCAATGCAATGCAGAGATGCGTATTCATTGTCAGTTCCGGAACGAGTGAAACGAAGACTCGAGTGACTATATACCTAAACGCGCGTAAGTGTAGCGCTAGCGATATCCTGCCGACTATACAGAACCGTAATTACGGCCATCCATTTAGCTTCATAGCAGGATAAATAAAATTAGTGCACGAGGCGGAAATGGGTACAATGAAAGTTTGGGTCTATATATGCTGTTGATATATGGTTGCGTCTGAATGAATGAAAATAATAATTATTATCTGGGTTTCAACGTCCCAAAACTACGATATGATTATGAGGGACGCCGTAGTGGAGGGCTCCAGAAATTTCTAACACCTGGGTTCTTTAACGTGCACTTAAATCTAAGTACACTGGCCTCAAACATTTTCGCCTCCATGGAAAATGCAGCCGCCGCGGCCGGGATTCGATCCCGCGACCTTCGGGTCGGCAGTCGAACGCCATAACCACTAGACCACCGTGGCGGGGCGAAATTTAACACTAAGAGTTCGAGCGCAGATGGACAGTTTGTTGTTGTTGTTGTTTTGCTTTGTTCTGTTTTGTTTTCGTTGCTTGCGGACAACGCTCGAAATGTCACATGTATACGTCGAGACTTGGACGCGTCCGAAACGGTCCACGGCGCACCCAAGTCACGTACGCGGAATTCGGTGATTTCATTAGACGAACGCGCCTAGGTCTTAAGGCAAATCATAATGATGTCATGTTTCCACGCCAGCCTTCAAACATGAAACCTCGTGAATCGTTGAAATCAGTGAATTGACGGCAAGCCACGTGGCCTCTACTTAGTGGCAGGTAGTGCACGCGCAATCTCAAAGCCAGGTGGCGGGCGACCCACTTGCGTTCTGGACAAAGCAAAGCTGGTAACAAAACTTTCTCAACACGGTCGGTCCAGCCATCTCTCGTGTCGCTGCGTTTACCGGACGTCAACACATTTGTCTCTGAAGTAGAGTGATCTAAACGTATATCGCCGGGCTGTCGGAGTATAGCGTTCGTCATTGCAATGACGATCTCTTATGGAGTCTTTCTTTTTTCAAACCACAGTGAGACCTCCTAGATCATTCTATTTCGTACCGGAAATGTTTGACATCCGCAATCACGAAAAGAACCCCGTATCTTGTGCAAACAACGTGAACAGCCTCAGAGCCGTCAGTGGGGTCGGGGAGGTGTCAAATTGCAGACACAATCGCTCGTTAGTTTCGTCGAAGTGTGACAGCTGCCTATTCCTACCTTTATATTATAGGCTCCGTACAGTGAACAGGCGGCGCTGCTGAGCAGGAGCGGCTGGAGCGGCGACGCGGCGCTCAGCGCCGCCCGTGGCGAGCGGGGGTACCAACGGGGCGGTGGGAAAACGAAACCACGCGGATGTCCGCGTGTGTGCCCGCTATCCGACGTCTTGTGCGCGCGAAGTTGCAAGGCTGCCTGTTGCTTGGCGATGTCCCAAGTACCTTTTGCGGGGTTTAGGCCCATTAAAGGACTTCGCGATTACTTTCATGGTGCCGCGTTAACCAGCGGATAGAAGTTACATGCTGCTTCACACGTCCGCGACGTGAAAGAAGCGGACGGTGTGGACGTTCACGTGAAGTGCCGCTCGCAGCAAGGAAAACAGCTGTATGAAGTCATTCTTCACGTGAGTAAAACCTATCGTTACATTAAAGCTGAAGTGACTGAACTGCCACCTTTAAAATGTTGTTTTGAATAGTTTGACCATGTTTTATTCGACGCCTCTCCGGGGGCAATGCGTGTCTCATTTCACTGTGGCGCATTGTACGCCACGGCCTATATTATTCCATTCCCGCTTGTCGCACTCTCATTTCAGCTAGATAACACTTCGATGTGAAGAGGGTACAACAAGGTTGCGGTGAATTGTGAGTTTGCTCGATCTGTTTGCAATCGATTGCGATCCGCGTATCGAGATGGAGCTTCACGATCGCAGGCGAGTTGGTGTCAGCACAGTCATGACCAGTGCAGTAAAACAGCTCGACTCTGATAGTTTGCCCGTGTAGCGCCTACCATGGTTGATCGAAATTAAGATATTCCATCCGGATCGGGTGCGATCTTGATTGATGGTAGCTGTGCGCCACTGTGGAGCTCTAACGCTGCGCGCGCGTCGGCGTAGTCTGGCGCGCTACACAGGGACCTACTTTGCGACCTAATCTGCACAACTACGCGTTGCCTCGCGTGACAAGCGAGACAAATGAGCTCTAATTTATTCGGTATTTTAAACATAAGCACAACATATCGAGTTTAGTGTCGAGTTGGTTGCTTTTAAACCACTGGCCCCAATATTCGCAAAACGTTGAATCCATGTTTATTTTGACATAGTGTCGAGCGTAAGGCCGGCCAGGGAACCTGTAGAACTTTATCCCGGGCTGTCCTTCGTGGTTGTGGCAGTCCTTGACGCAGCAGTATCGCCGGTTCCAGGGGCGTTTTTTCACGCCTCCACCACTTCCTCCCGAGGCACAAGCCATTGCACCGTCCCAAAGTGGTCCCAACACGTGTCACAAAAAGGAGAAACAAACGGAAATGGCCCCGAACGTGGACGACGCTACGCACAATGCGCGGTTAACGAATGCGCTTCAGTCGGCTTAGCCGCAGCACACCGCCCCGTTGCTTTCGCGTCGCTACGGCAGGTGGCGCCAGGGTCGCCGCAAACTCCACTGTACGGAGCCTATAATGGCTTCGTTGAAGTTCTCAGGCCGCTGGAATAAAAAAATCACAGCATATCCACGGAGTGAATGATGATGAGTGGGCGAAGCTGCGGAGGTTCATCGGTAAACCGTGAATCTTCCTTGAATTCTGCCCAGTACATCATCACCGACGTGAGATCGGGCGCGTTTATACTAAAGTTATGACGACTTGCAGTTCACTTTAATTTTACATGTACGCTGTGAATTTTCATTGTTTAATCACGCACAGGAGAAATCCAGTGCCAGTCGCAGCCATGGCGGCGAGTGTGGAACACTCTTTTTTCTGCCTTTTTGGCGTCACGTAGCACGTGATCTATTTACGAGCAGGCATGTTATCTTTTCGTCCACTTTACTTTCTTCACATTTATATTCTAATTACTACAAATAACACCCCCTATACTTTCCTTGGCATTGCTGTCTGTTAGTTCTCATTAATATTGTGTCTAACAAAGAAAAACGAGCCCTTAAGAGTAAACTTCTTTCCTTAATTCATAGCGAGGGTCTCGTTCTGGCAGACATGATGCTTTCAGGTAGTATGCGAGGGATTATTGGTCAGCTGCCTGCTCGTAAATAGATCACGTGCTACGTGACGCCAAAAAGGCAGAAAAAAGAGTGTTCCACACTCGCCGCCATGGCTGCGACTGGCGCTGACTGACACTCCTAAGTTTCAATCCACATATATACCCTATAAAGTGGACGGGGAGATGACCGCCGCCGTAGCTCAGTGGTAGAGCATCGGACGCGTTATTCGAAGGTCGCATGTTCGGTCCCTGCCGGCGGCAGGTTATCTTTTCGTCCACTTTACTTTCTTCACATTTATATTCTAATTACTAGAAATAACACCCCCTATACTTTCCTTGACATTGCTGTCTGTTAGTTCTCATTAATATTGTGTCTAACAAAGAAAAACGAGTCCTTAAGAGTAAACTTCTTTCCTTAATTCATAGCGAGGGTCTCGTTCTGGCAGACATGATGCCTTCAGGTAGTATGCGAGGGATTATTGGTCAGCTGCCTGCTCGTAAATAGATCACGTGCTACGTGACGCCAAAAAGGCAGAAAAAAGAGTGTTCCACACTCGCCGCCATGGCTGCGACTGGCGCTGACTGACACTCCTAAGTTTCAATCCACATATATACCCTATAAAGTGGACGGGGAGATGACCGCCGCCGTAGCTCAGTGGTAGAGCATCGGACGCGTTATTCGAAGGTAGCATGTTCGGTCCCTGCCGGCGGCAGGTTTATCTTTTCGTCCACTTACTTTCTTCACATTTATATTCTAATTACTACAAATAACACCCCCTATACTTTCCTTGGCATTGCTGTCTGTTAGTTCTCATTAATATTGTGTCTAACAAAGAAAAACGAGCCCTTAAGAGTAAACTTCTTTCCTTAATTCATAGCGAGGGTCTCGTTCTGGCAGACATGATGCCTTCAGGTAGTATGCGAGGGATTATTGGTCAGCTGCCTGCTCGTAAATAGATCACGTGCTACGTGACGCCAAAAAGGCAGAAAAAAGAGTGTTCCACACTCGCCGCCATGGCTGCGACTGGCGCTGACTGACACTCCTAAGTTTCAATCCACATATATACCCTATAAAGTGGACGGGGAGATGACCGCCGCCGTAGCTCAGTGGTAGAGCATCGGACGCGTTATTCGAAGGTCGCAGGTTCGGTCCCTGCCGGCGGCAGGTTATCTTTTCGTCCACTTTACTTTCTTCACATTTATATTCTAATTACTACAAATAACACCCCCTATACTTTCCTTGGCATTGCTGTCTGTTAGTTCTCATTAATATTGCTAATGGGAATGAGAGACAGAAGAAGTCGGCTTTTAGCTAACACTTACACTTCTACTTCTAGTAACGTTTCCTACTGGAACATGCCAATGGCTGTTAATGGGGAATGAGAGACAGAAGAATTCGGCTTTTAGTTAACGCGCACGCTGCGAATTTTTTATTGTTCAGCAACGCACAGGAGAAATCTCCCACCGGCACCACCTTGGAGGTCAAGATCTGGTACTAGCGTTAAGACTGGTTACGCACTACTACGACGGGGACGAACGGCTGCCTTCGCCCCTAATATAAATGCTGGTGTTTTACTTTCCGAAACCATGACAGACATGACCATGAGTGACGCCGCAGTGGAGGACTCCGGAAATTTCTGTGTTTCTTTAACCCGCGCCTAGGTCTAAGTACGCGGCCTCTTAGCATTTCGCCTCTATCTAAATGCAGCCGCCGCGGTTGGGATGCGATCCCGCTACCATCGGGTGATCAGCAGGCCGCTAGAATACAAATATGATTTTGACCGTCTCGCCATACTTCTTTTTTAGGGTCAAGATTTCCCGGAAATATAAGAATAGCGCCCCCCCCCCCCCCCCCGACATTTCTTCTAAGCGTCTGACTGCCGCAAGCTTTTACTTTTCTTTTTCATTTGAAACGACGCACGCTCAAGAACTTCAAGGCTAAAGCTATACTTTCGGTACGCGCGTGCCTTGTGAGGAGCAAGCATTCGTCGTAGCTTATACGCACTATGTGCATCCATTTATTTGCAGCGCGTGCTCCCAAGGGCAACACGTCCGTATTCACGGTCACCGAGAGGACAGGCTTAAAGTGTGTGATGGCCGACACTTCATCCCACGCATCTTGAATACGGCTGTCGAGCAGGAGCGAGACTGTGTTTCGCGAAGAAACTCATTTTTCAGTGGTAGCGTACACTTGCGATGAACTGTCTTCGGTAGGGGCCACGTTTAAGCATTGCACTCAAGCAAGCGTCAAAATACACAAACATAAGAAAGCCCCCGGTATGCCCAGAACTGCCTGCCAACATTTCTGTAGCTGCGTATCAGAATGTCACTTTGATAAATGTATTAGGGCAACAAGAACTGAAGTCTGTGAGAGTATTCCAAGGAAGGCATCTCCACAATTTATTCAGTGTTACACTCACATGCGAATATTGTTGGTTCTGTATAATGTCTCATGATAGCCGTTTTATACTCCCCAGAAAACTGCAAAACTAGCAGGATTTCCACGCGCCACGGTGCAATGTACAGTCACAGCTTTACATCGACCGGCGATTTGCAAGAAGAAACGATGTGACATTTCGGCCCAACTATCATAAACTGGTGGTTCTTCCAGGCGATTGAAACAGACTTCGTACTACCAACAGTAAACGTTGCCGAATGCATAGCAGTAGAATTTATCGTTCATTTGGTGGTCCAATAGTTTCACAAAAGAAAAAGCAAAACGCCTGTAAAATTGTCGGTTCAGTGATTGGATCAAGAAATTGGCTGCGATACGCGTAGACTCCTTGCATGGCTTAAGTGTTCAGTAAAATCGGCCCATTTGTTCGCCTGCATAAGTGCGGCATTGCTGCTGGTTTGGCTTGAGAATCACAATTTCTCGCGACACCTTCTGTACTACAACTTGTAACGAAAGCGTTGTGCACTGACACTCATTCTGGAGTATGAAAACATTTAACGCCATCAGAGCTTACCGCCACAATCTTCTAAGACGGCGAACCACCATAAATCACAGCTTTGTGAATCCTCATCAAAAGCGGCAGTAATTTCAATATAAAATGCTCACAAGTTGTCACAACCGTCACCTTGCACTAGCGATCATCTGCTAAGCATATTGCTGGTTCAGCCTCGACTGCACGTATAAAAGTGCGTAAATAGGGGCCAGCGTCCCTTCTTTTTCTCATTATTTTCTGTGAAGACAAAGAAAGGCATGTTTGCTGAGAATATTTCCAGCCTTTTATTCTACTTCCGTCACCTGACATTTTGCGTGGCTCTTAAGTCGTAATGTAAGTTTTACTGACGTATCAAAAAAAAATGTTTACAAGGGGCAATGTCGGCTTTGTCCTGTGTACAACTCAGGTACAGCCCAGATATGCCGTACAACCCAGAACTATACAAGTAAATAACGCTTATTCTCAGAACTTTATACTGGCCAAGATGATGCATAGCTATTGGGAAAAAAACTCACAGGGTCCCTCCTGCATTCACCTAAGACGACTCGAAGGCGAAAGCCATCTACTTTTTCTTCTCAGTCGATATGTTGATCCTGCCCCGCCACCCTTCCAAAGATTCCTGCACCTAACGTAGTTTTGCACTGCCTCCAAGATCGGAGGCACCTAACCTGGTTTGTATTGTCTCTGTGATCGGACCACATTTGACCAAGCTATGGGGTCATGTGATGAAGCCATCATGTGACGTCATGATGACGCCATAATGACGTCACAAATTTGGTCGATCTGCGACGTCTTTTGCATCACTCATCGCCGGCGCCACGGGACGCCGACGGTCAAATTGCGCGTTTGACCGGGCATCTACATAATCTACAAACATTTACATAAGCCGAGAGACACAGAAAGCCTGCCCTGTGTTGATATATACTATGTGCGGCGCAAACGCAGACAAAAGCAACACACATAAACGACATAGAGTGCCTTCCTTTTGTCTTCGTTTATTTGCGCTGTACGGTAGAATCGGTAGAAAGTAACGTTCCTGTCATATTATCTGAATTTGCAGATGCTTTGTAAGGTAAAAGAGCTTCTTGGAAAACATTTTGGGCTTACGCTATACAGGCTCCTTAAAGGAGTACTGGCATGAATTTTAAAATTTTTCGGGTTGTTGCTCTAAATGAAAACACGGGTGTCGAGAACCTAAAAAGAGTGCCGTGGTGCCTGGGGATGCAATGCATATATTTTTAATACCGCTTCTTTCAACCAGCAGTTTCGGTTTCGGTTTCGAGAGGGCGGCTTCATAGTGACGTGTCAAGTCTGCCCGTGACGTCACGGGCAGACTGCAACCCACTAAATATGCACCTGCTGTCCTTTGCTGTCAGTCGAACGTGGTTCATGATGAGTGAAATGTCGTCCAGTACCTCCGACAGCGATTTCTGTGATTTAGGCTGCATGCAGAACCCAGATTTCGCAAACAAAGTGAGCTGACTTGAAACGTCATAGGGCTCTCCATGCGGTGAAGCTGCCTTGCAGATGCTGGGAGATGAAAACTTTAAAATCAAACTTAAATATCTATAAGTGTTTCCCGGATGCGGTGTGGGGAGAGCGTTAACACTACATGCCAAGGAAACCAAGAACGTCCGTTTTGCTGCACTTCAAAATCCTGTCAGTACTCCTTTAAGCCACAACGCTGACGGCGCGTTGCCTTTGCCGTTAAGCTGCCTATGTGGGTTGGTCATTGAAGGCTGCGAATGGATTGATTGATTGATTGATTGATTGATTGATTGATTGATTGATTGATTGATTGATTGATTGATTGATTGATTGATTGATTGATTGATTGATCGATCGATCGATCGATCGATCGATCGACTGACTGACTGACTGACTGACTGACTGAGTGAGTGAGTGAGTGAGTGAGTGGAGTGAGTGAGTGAGTGAGTGAGTGAGTGAGTGAGGTGAGTGAGGTGAGTGAGTGAGTGAGTGGTGAGTGAGTGAGTGAGTGAGTGAGTGAGTGAGTGAGTGAGTGAGTGATTCCATCTTCTGAAGTGAGATGAAACACTAAAGCTTAGACAAAGCTGTCTACAACGCGTAATAAAGACACCCCTTCTTTTTATCCCAGATGACATTAATCCAGGCAACTCGACAAAGTCGTTTAAGAACTGACGAAGCCGGTATATCAATGCGATGAAAAAGCCGGAAATTGACAGGCGGGAAAAAACTCTTCTTGCGATAGAAGTAGCCTCTCTGCAAGACACCTCTCGCTTACTCGGGAATA
>NW_023614183.1:0-39999 GCF_013339695.2 Rhipicephalus sanguineus | reverse complement strand
CAAGGCACCAGATCAAAGTTTTACTGCAGGAAGATAATTTAACTAGATTTACGTGCAATGCAAGCTGATGACAACTATCAATCGCACTGAAGTGAGCACACACAGCAAGGGTCATTCTGGCCCGTTAAATCTCGTGAACAAAGCATATTAACACGGTGTGTTTTCACTGACATAAGCACTCTTCAATAAAAAAAATGTCAAAATTGAGGTCTGAGGTTTTTTTTATTTTTTGAAGATGTACTTTTGAAAAAAAACTCGCTTCTTTAACTATTTTCTTCTTATTTTGCGCTGCCTGTAGGAAACCGATGTGCCGCATAAATGTTGCAAAGGCTCCTTGAGATACTTGACACTGTTTTGAAGTTTCTGTGTGAAATAGGAAAGGCGCCAAGGCAGATCAAACTTAGCAAACTTTGTTGATTTGGATCGGGTTTGTCATTTTTTTTCACATTTTTTTTTTCCTTTTGATGACGGCATAAAAAAAAGAATGGATATAGTTCACAGTAATGCGTATTAAAACCAACAAAAGATTTTCGACACATCATTTTTATAGTTCGCGTTAAATTCGGCCGTGAAATCCGAAAACATTGCAGTGAACAAAAACAGAAGGTCCGCGCCGCCACCTTCAAATATTTTTTTGGCACGCTGGGAGCGTTTCTTGGAAATAAAATTTTCGGTTCTGTGCACTTTGAATGTGCCCACATATCATATAAAAAACCCAGGCAAAACAAAATATCGACCGGACAGGCATGTTCCATCTCTCGTGGAATCACCCTTTAGAGGGCGGCAGCAGCGCACTTTTGCACACGCTAGACACAAATAAAATCTGAGAACACATTTTTCTTGACGAAAAGCCACCAGAGCAAGGTTTTGCTGCAGCAGAATAATTAAAACTGAGATTTACGCACAATGCAAGCTGATAACAACCATCGGTCGCACTGAAGTGAGCACAGACAGCAAGGGTCATTTTGGCCAGTTATATCTCGTAAACAAAGCAAATGAGGACATATGATATATAAACCGTGTGTTCATTGACATAAGCACTCTTCGATAAAAAATTGTCGTCAGGATTGAGACCGGAGTTTTTTTATTTTCTTTTTTGAAAATGTGCTTCTTTGAAAAAACTCGCTTCTTTAACTATTTTTTTCTTTTTTTGCGCTGCTCATAGGAAAATGATCTTCGGTATAAATGTTGCGAAGGCTGTTTTCTATATTTGACATCGTTTTCAAGTTTCTGTTTGCAATAGCCAAGGCGCCAAGGCGCCTCAAACTTAGCACACTTTTTTTATTTCGGCCATGTTTGCCATTTTTTCACATTTTCTTCTTTTTGAGGACGGCATAAAGAAAGCATAGATGTAATTCACAGTAATGCGTATTAAAACCAGCAAAAAAATTTTCGCCACGTCATTTATAGTTCGCGCTAAATTTGGCCGTGAAATGCGAAAACATTGCAGTGAGCAAAAACAGGAGGCCCGCGCCGCCACCTTCAAATATTTTTTTGGCGCGCTGGGAGCGTTTCTTGGAAATAAAATTTTCAGTTCCGTGCACTTTGAATGTGCCCACATAACATATAAAAAAACCAGGCAAAACAAAAAATGCGACCGGACAGGCATGTTCGATCTCTCGTGGAATCACCCTACGTCACGGACGCCATGTCTCCTTTGGAAAACAGGCGTGCCGAAAAGGTGATGCTGTCTAAGAAATGGAAAGAAAGGAAGGCATTCTTGCAAAATGAACACAATAACTGTACTTTAACTACGACTTCCCGCAACTGTTTGAGCCTCATAATAAATAAAGCAGCATTTATTCGAGCAAGGCGAATGAGAAAATTATCAGTAAACTTAAGTTTTGTTTTTTGGCGCGGCAGCAGGCATGAGCTTCGGTTCTGTAGCTTCCACAGTGCTGTCAAGAAAAGTTGTCGCAAAACAACGTCTGCCGCTGTCGAGGCCAACCTCGAGCTCCCAGCTTTTTCACTGTGACGTGGGACAACAAGGCAACACTCACTCGTTCCTTCCGCACTCGCTGCCCTCATCCGTGACCGGCGAAGACAATGGCTCTCTCGCTCTCTTGGCTTCGCGGCGGCACACGCATTCGCTGTAGAAATGATTTTCACCGCCGGAGGGAACAAACTGCGCCGACGTCTCGGCTAATAACGATCATTTGCGCGCCCCGTTTACGCGACTGATGCGCCGTGATGGGTCGACTCGAAATGTCCGCCTCGACCTGAAGGGGTGCCCGCACCGTAATGAAGCCAGCCATTCACTGGTTCCTCCGCGTTCGCGCTCGAAAGACAACCGACCATTTCGCGACCGAAGCGGGTCGACAGCCGTGGGCAATCCCTCCTCGCGAAGATTAGAGTAGAGTACACGCGCTATCAAACTGTGAAAAAAAGGAAACGGAAAATAAAGTTATTGTCACCTGACAAAGGAATGTTCAGTCAGAACAAAAAAACAGACGATGAGACACATACGCACGTACAGCGTCGTCCGCATCTAAGGTGAACCCCTCATCGAGACCCCATAGAAGCTGATGTACATCATTCAGATCGACACCATGATTACACATAACGTAGAATAGACGTTCTAGTTTTACCGGCTTGAATACTAACGTTCACAGTAGATGAGGTCGACGCTGCACGCGGGCTCGCGCTGAGAGAGGGTGGGTATGCGATTTCTATCGTGTGAGCGATGTTACTGACCACTGATTTCCACAGCAAAGCAAGGCCACTCCGCCAAAGGCATTGAAACCGGCAAAACCCGACGGCTCGATTGAAAACGTTCACTCTTAAAAAAAAGTTAGTAAAAGGTTGTAACTGCAAGCAAATAGGTAGTAACTGCAGCGGTTACTAACTTTCTTGGACCGTTACTAACCTTTCGCTACCTGTTTACTACCTACGTTAGTAAACAGTTACTACCTGCAACCGTTGCTAACTTTTTCCTACCTGTTTACTACCTACGTTAGTAACTGCAAGCAAATAGGTAGTAACTGCAGCCGTTACTAACTTTCATGGACCGTTACTACCTTTTTCCTACCTGGCCGTTAACTATACTTAATCTAAAATTGTAGTTAATACCTATTGTGTTAACTTATAACTGGAATCGTCTCGACACATCATTTTAAATCGAAAACTGGTGAAGAAAATGTCCATGGATTAAGAAAAAAATATAAATTTTCTTTTTAAAATTACGCAACCGCGATTTCTAAGCATCATTCTCCTATTCTGAAAACGGAGGAGCAAAAGTTAATGAAGTGTAAGCAAGTGCTATATGCGTTTTAGTACACAATATAAATCCCAACAAGCTAGCATGACAGGCGAAGAACCACAGGTGGTTAAAATTAATCCGGAGTCCCTCACTATACGGCGCGTCTCAATCATATTGTGGTTTTGGCACGTGAAACCTTCGGAATGATATATTAGCTTTTTACTGTCTATGTACTAGCACATGAATTCATTGAAATGCACTGAGGCTATGTTAGTGGGCTTAGTACCTTGTCTCGGCCGCTGTACATAATGATTTTTTGCGCCAGTTTTATAGCAAATAGACATGATATATTGTTTCTTTTAATACGGTTGATTAAAAGTCTTGTGCTACGTCCCCAAGCGCACATAATCCGGTAGTAGGGTGGGGTTCTTTAGGGTCACATTTTTTGATAATTCATCGTAAAACACAGGTGCTCACGGTACCAGTCGTGCATCTCCAATGTAGGGGCTATAAATACCGCGGGAGTCGCTTAGTAAGTACTGGCTCGTAGTGAACTTGTGTTGAGTCTCTGTATTCTTATAGTTCATGACACTTCACGCAAGATTAGCCGATGTTGTTTCGTAGTGTGGCATTATGAATTTGATCACTGTTAATAATGTGGCAAAATGAACACGTTAGTGTCAGTTACTACTTTTTTTACAACCTTTATTTTACTACCTATGGTTAGTAACGGCTAGGGTAGTAACAGTCACTAATTGCCTGTTAGTAACGGCAAAGGTAGTAGCAGTTACCACCCTTGCCGTTACTAACTGCGCTTACTAACAGGGTTGTAACATATGTGACAAGCCGTTACAACCCCAAAGTTAGCAAGTATTACTACCTTTTTTTTAATAGTGTTCGACACGAGGGGAGACAAAGGTGTCGGGAAACACGACGGGGGTCGGAATGTGCGTGCCACGCGTGCGGCGACAGGCGTGCCTGCATTCCTGTCGCGAGATCTTTGCGAGCCTCAAGTGACACTTTTCTTCTCGCTTTTACTCCCACTATTTGGCCGACAAGGATAGCCCGTCCCGCAGCGCTCGTTTCTTGTTCCGCTCCCCGGAAACACGTCGCAGCACACTGCACAAACGGGGAAGCAAGGTGCGCGCCTCTCGACGCGGCGAAATTAGAGCGGCTGCGCAGTCAAATTTCTCTCTCGCTTAAAGGCAAATATTAAGTCTACGTTGATTGTTGAAATAGCCTCCCATAAACCTCGTAGTGCTTGTTTCGTGCCAAGGAAGTGCTTATTTTGAAAGAAATCCCGTTTTAGTGATCCGCACGGCGTTAGCGCACTTCAAGTCACCCGCCTCAACGGGCCTTCTGATGTAGCAGCTGCCGTGCCCAACGTTGCCCGCCTTCACTGCTCGGCCGCCAACGCCACGGTTACTTGTGCAACAGCGGCCATCACCCTTGCCAAGACGCAGCCACAGTCCAGTCCGAAACTGTATAGTTCACTGTAACGGAGCTTAGCTTGGCCAGCAGCAGAAGTAGAGTATCAACAGTGCGAAAATAGCGAGAGCCAAGCGCACGCAGCAGTAAGCGATACCGAAACTACCACTGAGACGCGACCGCGTGAGCGAAGCGCCATGCAGCTGCAGACTGGACACCCACTGCCGCTCTCTGCGGGAGCAAGTGCAACAATGTGGCCAAACAAGGGCCCGAAATTAGCAAGTTACGGAAATACGGCAAGGCTGTACGGTAGCCCTCCTCCTTTCCCGCTCGTTGTGCTTGCCGCTGAAGGCACCTCAACACCACAAAAGCTTTTTTCAAAGGTTACTGTGGGGTTGTGACGCCGTATTGTTGCCTGTCAGCCTACGCATTGTTAAGGCCAACTCCGGCGATTTTTTGGCCATGTCAAAGTAATGGTGCTTCTATGTTCCTGAGACGCTCCTGTCACGGGCCCAATAGCAGAAATACTCGGCAAATTGGAGAATAATGTTTAATAAGCAAAATAACGCAACACCGAAACCCAACCGAGCATACTGTCTTCGCGTGACGTGTAAGTCGGCCAAAACCGGAAATCATGCAAGGCATGCCGGTCCCGCCAGCGCGTAGTATGAAAGTTGCGAAAGCGGCGAAGAGCAGACGCTCAGGGGAAAGGTGACTCCATTGGAAATGTATCTTGCATGTGACAGACCGTGCTACGTGCACAAGCTCCTCGGAGCTGTCGGAAAATGACAGCTGCGATTCCGACGCATTTGGAGGCCAACAAAAATCGTTATTCATCTTCGATGAACTGGAACATGAAGTGGACTGGAACTGTTTGGAACTGGAACATGAACTGGAACTGTTTCGCACGACGCGCAGCTCCGATAGGCCCGGTCACGGTGCACCCTGTACATGTTACGGAAAGTGTTTCCGTACGGTAATGCTCACGCATGTGCATTCTTTACCCGGGACGGTATTACCGCACTCTCCGTGCGGCAAACCGGCATTGCTACCTAAAACACACTAATATAAAGACGCGGGGTAATCGTTAGGTGCGAGTGTTTCGTGACTGCCAACGGGGAATCGTGTACAGCCCACGACGCAACACCACTTGCCGCCCATCGCACGCACTACCACAAAGAACTGAAATTCGCACGCGCAGCCAACGAAGCGCTGGCCAAACACACACGATTGTTGCCTTGCGGATAGCAGACGCTCAAGTGGCTCCTCGGTTCCATCACTTAGCCAAAAATGACGTCACGCACACATTGTTGCCAATAATTCTGGGAAGCGAGGTGGGGAGAGTGGGAGCAATCAATAAAATTCATTCGTAATGATAATGCGTATCTCTCCAGCTTGTAATTTGGCATAAATAACGGGAACGTGAAAAGGAACGTACCCAGCGAACTTTATTGAGATCCACTGACCTAGAAAAATCGCCGGAGCTGGCCTTTAACGAGGAACCTGTCGTTCGGGGGACGCACTGTCACCTGAACTGGGAGCGGCTTAAAGGGGTACTGACACAATATTTCACGGCCAAGATAGCCTGCGAGATCGATTCCGGTGAACATGCGTATATCTGCAAAATACCAACAGCGAATATAGCTTGGAAGTTATTTTAAATGAATTTTGAAGTTTGCGTGAGCGATCGACATCCCCGCGCTACTGACACCCTCAAAGGGGACCCTTGGGGACCCCATACTTCCCTCACGCGACCACGCTGCAACAAGTTATGATGACGTCATAGCCGCCATGTTTTTTGCCCGCGTTGGCTCCAGCAGCCTACTTCTCGGCTGCTGCTCGCGAACCGTGCGGAAGTGCGTCACAGTTCTGTGTGCTGAAGTGATCGAGCGCCAGGTAGTGATAGTTGCACCCGGCGGCCTGTCGTTCTTGCAACCGAAAGTGACACTGGTCGGTAATGAGGAGCCTGTAATTAATTATCTGTCGCGCGCTGCAGCAAACGATGTGCCGTGTTATGACTAACAGGACCCCAGCAACACATTGCAGCAAAAAAACGCGAGGGCAAAATTTTTGTGTCAGTACCCCTTTAAAGTAACACTAAAGGCAATATTAAGTTGACGTTGATTGTTGAAATAGCGGTCCAGAAACCTCGTAGTGCTACTTATGTGCCAAGGGAACTGCTTATTTTGAAATAAAATCACGTTGTAGTGGTCCGCATCGCGTTAGCGCACTTCAAATCACCCGCCTGGAAGCGGTCTGTCTGACGTCACTGTTGCCGTGCCCAACGTTGCCCGCCTTTACTGCGCCGCGGCGTGCACTGGCGGCGTGCACCATTTGGGCATCCGGCAACATCACATGCGTGCGGCATTTTGTCGAACTTCTGTCAGAGCGACTTTCACGAGCGTGCAAAACACACGCGGCAGTACGCGATACCGAAACTACCACTGAGGACGCGACCGTGTGAGCGAAGCCGGGCACCGCCGAAGCGCACTTCGGCGAAAACGGAACCTTCGAACCACGCGCGCCGCCAAAGAGGTTCCTTTTTCCATGAATCAAACAGAAACGAACATGCAGCATTTTTATACGTCTCTTGGTGCACGGAAGGTTGTCTTTTATTGTAGCTAGTTTAATTACTTCGAGATTAATGTAGTCTGACTCTCTCACGTTCTCTGGGTCATTTCCAAAATGTCCCACTCGTCGGCCGCACGTCGTGTGATACATTAGCTTAATTTCTCGGTAAGTAGGGCACTGCGTGGTGATTAATATTGTCGTTTTAGACTTTGTCAAAATTAAGCGTTCACTCTGACAAAATTAATTGCTGTAGTGTACCTTACGCAAACGAGTGGGAAAGGAGAAGCGCTGCCGTACTTGGCAGTACGTATTTTAGTACCGTATTTTCCGTATTGCTAAAATGACTATAACCCCGCCGCTGGGATCGTTTGTCCTGTCGTGGAAAAGGTCCCAGTTGTCCTTCCGAGGAGGCGCGGGCGGGGGGGGGGGGGGCACTCAAATAATCCGTGACATCACGGTCTAGTAATCCGCAATCCCCCCCCACACCCACCATGACCCCAGCGGATTTCTGGGCGCGAGGGCCACCACTGGAGACGCGGGCGCTGCAGTCGCTGTGACGTGCGTGGTGTTGAATCACTGTGGTCTCACATCCCGTTCTGATGCAGGGACGCGGACGGTTGAATGCGTTGTTTTTAACCGCGATTTTCGTGGTGTTTTTCTTTTGAACAGCGTTGTTTTGCTCTCACTTCATGTGTGCGGATACCTTGAACCTACACAATCAGGAAAATTGCAGTAAACGTTATCGGCGGCACGGTACTTTTCTGCTCTGTGCCACAGTCCGCTACGTACGAGCGCAAAGGAGCCAGGCGTGAGCTTTCACTTTCACCCCTACCTTGCTTGCAAGAGCCTAATGCCGCTGTCACGTGTCTTCTTTCAGTGATATTTCAAGGCCACGGTGTTAAAATGGACACCGACCACGAATATCCAAATAAAAGCAAGACGTTTCGGCTCCGGCACAGGAACCTTGTTCACATCGAAAAATGAATGCGCAAACAGTCCGGTTATGTGTGTTTTCAAATATCATGTAGGCAACGTGCGTACACGTGTGGAAAGTTGCCGTCATGACGGTTAAGCGTGTGCGCCATTGTCTGGATTGTCAGAGATTCAAGATAAGGCCGAGGAGTCCAGTTCTTTTCTCTTTCCGTTATCTTTGCCATGTCCCAGTCTGTTTCATGGCTTCTGCGCGTTCGATGAAACCTTCTTTCTTACGTCGTACATGTACTGCTTGAGTCATTGCTGAAAGTTACCTGTCTCGCCGACGTAACTTCCACCACAGCGCGTAGCCAGTGTCACTTGTTCTTCTCTACGTTGCTTTACGCTACAGGCGAAAACGTGGCCCGCTTCAAACGCCGATTCACCTTCTAACAGCAGCCGAGAAGTGTCATACTGCTTATCAGTGAAGCTGTAAAGGCTGGACGCTGGCATTTTCACTGAGACATAAAATTGTCATTTAGGCCACGGTAAGCCACACCTTGCAGCATGATAATTCCAGTGCGCAAAGTAATACGGCCGGCTGGCACACGGTGCGCATTTGCTATCGCAATCGAGCACGATGGGGGCCGTGTTTTTCGATCGCGATTGGCACCTTTGTGCAAGCTGGATAACGGAGTCAATCGTCGACAATTCTCATCCCGATGGGGTTCGGTGGCGATCGAAAATGCACGTGTGACAACCTTAGAAATTCGCGCAATGAGAAGCAAGAGATACTTATTAAACGTGCCGCAGACGAACTCACGTGAAATGTTCTACAACTTACCCCATCCGTGACCACCCTTTGGGAGCAAAAGTACCGCGGCCTGTATGGTACATCGGTGCCCATTTTGCGACGCCCCAATCCAGGATGTAACTGTCACATACTTATTGTGGACTTGCACGGGTCTACAATTAAGCCGTCGTCGTCACTTACGGCAACCGGCCTCAGGCCTCGCCGACCACCCGACCTTAACCGCTGGATTAGTGGACCTCAGCACCGCCCATTACTGGACTTTATACACGACGCAAATTGTATTGTATCTCTAAATCAATAATTATTATGCCTTAGGGCAGACTTTCGAGATAGAAAAAAAACCTGTGAATGAGGTGCATATGGCTCTCGTGCGTTTGTCTCCAATCATACGAGAAAGGTATGAAGCAATCATGAAGCTCTAAGCATGCTGGACTGCTTCTTCCCACAAAGCCGAGAAACCGCTTATGTCGTGCTTCAATGGGCTTTGTGTACTAAACGGAGTGTGAATTTGCCCATGCTTGTCGTGTCAATCGAAGCCCGTTTTTAGATGCAAACCTACAGTGAATGAGGTTGCACGCATTTTTTGCAGCAGAAATATGTTTCTTTGCGGCAAGCATGCGCTAAAGCCCATTTGATGCTTAGTTTCAATTCGACGCAAAATGATTCGTTACCTTTTACGAAAGAAGCGTGCTCGACCCCCGTGGTTTGCATATCGGTGGCCATAGCAGACGACGCCAGCAGTCAGGGCGTTGTCTAACGCTTTATGAGGAACGTGACATTTTTTTTTTTTTTTTCTGAGCAGTTATTAGCATTTCGTAGAGTCAGTGACCAAGGCCGCAGCAGTGTTTTACTGTTTTCTTTAAGTGAAGTAGAACAATAATAATAAAAAAAGGAGACGCGAAAGCGGCTGGCAGAGCAATCCAACCTTGCACGTCACCCACTCCGCATGCGGCGCACCGTTATGTCCTCGCGCCCATATTAGGCGCGATGAAAATAAGTGGCAAAATGAGGGTACTTACGGTTACATGGGGGTCAGAGCGGGCAAGGCGGACAATGTGAATAAGAGACGAGTACCGAGGGAGTTTGAACAAAAATGTCAGCTACCCATTTGGAAGAAGGCCTTTGCCTCGTGTCATTTCTGAATTGGGGATTCCACAAACACATCGATGCTGATCTTGACTGAAATCTGGACGCCGATTCCGAAAATATTGAGCTTTCGTTCCACGGTGACGTTTAAATTCACATTGACCCGCATCGGGTGCCTCACAAAAAGAACGCGTGAGAGCAGTCACGTATGCGTAGCTCATGAACATACATATTAAGAAAAAACTATATGGGACAAAGTCATCTCGGGGTCGGGCCGCGTGTCTGAAACCCCTGCTTAGAGGATTGTCTGAAAAGGTGTATACAGTGCCTGATTTTGTTCTTAAGTTTTACGGCCGGGTGCTGTGTTACAATGCTTATATATATATATATATATATATACTTGTCACGTGCTTTATTCACGCCCAAACGTGAAGGAACGACGAGGAACGTCAAGGGTCCAAAATCGCGTGGCTACCACTGCCGCTGTGGCTTGCTTTCTTGGCTGCTTCGTCGTCGTCTCGTATTGTTCACGACTATATATATACATATATATATATATTATCTATATATATATATATATATATATATACCTGGTTCAAAATCGTCAAATATATGTGGTCATGACATTGGCTCCAGTGGTTCAAAACAAGATCGTAAGAGGAGCACAAATGAGTAAACTGCACAGACCCGCACAGCATTGCGCTTCACGCGTGCAAACTATACATCTATAGTCGCTACAGCACTTTTGAAGCTGCTTAGGACAAAATTAAGGAACTCCCCCCACACCTCATTCGCTGCTCAAGTTAAGAAAGAAGGAAGGATCTCCAGTGGCGACGCATTCGAGAAAATCGGCACGCCAATTCTTGTCGGCGAGACTTAGGGTGAACGCTCACGCGCGCGCGATCACAGCTGCAATTATGAGGCAGCAGCGAGCGGGCAATTTTCGCTGCGCGGACCCGAGCAGCGACCGGCATCAGGCGAGCGAAATACTCCTCCTGCCGGAGGCGACCATTCGGCTCCCATCCGTGCCTCCAGCAAGGACGAGAGGTTGAAAGGGCCGCAATCGGAGGATGCTGGCTCGAACACTCTGCGCGAGCGGGGAGAAACTGCTGCGCCCGTTCGGTCAGAGCGCGGTGAAGGTTCAGACACGCGCCAGCCGGGTCGCCAAAGTGTTTCCGCCGCGTGAAAGCGTTGCACGCGCGCAATGCGGCCGCGTTGCGAGTATAAAAGATGCTGCAGCGTCCCCGATTCTTCCCACTTGAGATGCAAAATTTCGACCCCCGCAGGTGAAATAAAGACTGTAAAATGACGTCGGACAAGTCGCAAGCCGAGGACGGTAAAGAGACGATTCTCAACGCGTCCACAACTCGACAGAAGCTCCCGCGTCGAGAAACTCAAATCAGCGCAAACAAAATAAGAACCAGTGCCCGAAAAACGCTCGAGTGGTTCCGGTCGGGGATATACGGTTGATCATTCGCGTTGCATTTATTTATGTCATACGTATCCTGCGGACACGCGCTCCATGCAGGATGGGCAAGATTATGCAAAAGAAAAACATAAGGACACAAACAGTGCGAATGACAGGACGTCAAGCGATTCTGGTCACCAGTGTCGATCAGCGGAATACGAGCCAAAAGGAGCAACGACGAGAGGCGTTATCCTGGCCACCTTGCTTTGCGCCGAAAGGTAAAGTGTTGCGTTACTAAACGTGCGTTGAGATGCAGACGATGTCAGCTATAATCGACCAGTTGTCAAAGAGAAACACCATTTTCTCACATTAGCAAATTACTCTTTTCCGAATTCCAATGTCCCCACGCTTGCCGTGTGAGAAGACGCTTGGTATATGGCAGAAAACGCGGGTGGCCTTTAAATTCCCGCACCAAACGCCGTGACGTCATAGACGGCGTCTACTAGCCCTACGTAGTTCCCATTCTGCAGAAATGAAATACGTTGACCTTCGAGGGTGTCAGAGACTTCACATACAAAGTTTCAGGAAATTTCGTTGAGCCAAATCGCCAACGTACGAAAAATGTACTTTGAAATTCGTAACGTCACACGCGGTGATATCGGCGCGAAATTTAAAAATGAAACCGACCTTCTTTTTTCCCCTCTCTATGCGTATGTGTAACGACATTAGTGTTCTCGGAGTACAATTTATCAATCCAAACCGATGGAGCGTCTTTTGAAGAGGCCAAAACCGCGTGTCCGTCTGAACGGCATGCATGAAGCAGCGAACGCGTGAAAAAGGAAGCGCAAGCAGCGGCACTCTTAACGGTCGAACAGATCAAGGAGCACACCGGAGAGGCCAGACGCCGAAGGCTCGCTCTCGGTTCGACCACCGGAAGTCACCTCCCACCGGATGACACGCACTCGTCCTTTTCTTTCGGCGATCGACCGAGGACACTTGGACGGCGTCGAAATCGTCACGCTGTTGTCAGTTGCTTGTGTTTACTGATCGAACGATTGATTAACCACATCTGCCAAGTTAAACTTTCCATATAACGCGCGTGTCTACACGCTGTATAGGGAACCCAAGCTCAAGTTTGGGCGCGACCCTCGTGCGGCTGAGCTATGCGTTGCCGGGGGCAGACGCTGCCCGCGAAGGCGGTTTGTCGCCGGATTTGCCAAGCACACGTGCGCGCATGCGCTCCTCGTTCGGCACTGCCAGACACAGCTACATTGCGCACTCCGAAAGCGCGGGAGTGGCAGTGTTGTGGCCGTGGATGCCCCCATTTGCGATAAGAGCAGTGGCGCCACTCGACGTTGCTTTGGAAGCCTATTCAAGTGATCCGGGCTAAGTTTGACCGCGCGAGGTCGTGGGGCGGCAGGATGTGCGCAGAACATAAGTAGCTTTGCAATGTATCCGCCCCTCATCGGAACACACGCCTCGCAGTAGCAGGGAGTCAGTCACTGCTTTCGTGCCAAGCCGACGTCACACTTTCAGCTGGCTTGGCGTGCTGGGCATTACGAACCGTTATAGGAAGGTGTAATGACATCCACTGCACCGTGACACGAACCTCGCCCGTGTACGCCTCCGGAAGGACTCTGAAATGTTCACTTAAAGGGACACTAAAGGCAAACAGCATTTTTGTCAGAATGAAAGGTCAATGCTTGAGAACCTCTAAAACGTCGGTACTATGCACATAAACGCTTTAGTAATCGAGAAATTAAGGGTACTGTAGCACACGATTTGCGCCACTATAGTGCTCGATAGCATAGAAAGTCCTCAGCACAACTAATCACTATAATACTCGAAATACTCAAGGTGAAAAACAATATTGCAGTGAATTACAATACAGAATAAAATGCAACTTGTACGTTTAAGTTTGATTCGCGGAAACTAGAACTTGACCTCGAGAACGGCGCAAGCTGCTTTTTCGCCGGGCTGTGCCCCGCAGCGCCGGCTGCCTGGCAGAAAAAGGCCGGCATCCTTTCTCGAAGGCGGGCGGTTTGAATTTGCGCTAACGATATGCCGACCACTAATACCCTAGTTACACGGGCCCGCTAACCTCAGTTACGACGGGCCTCAATTAACCGGAGTAAACTATAGTTAGTGCCAACTGCGGTTGGCACATGTTACACGCGGAAAATTGTCCTTAGTTTGGGTCGCTGAAGCAGGTCACGTGACACTAAGTTTCGCGATTAAAATATAAACGTTTAGCTGGTTTTTATCAAAAATACTGACAAATACAATGTATTTCAGTTAAAATAATTCCTTCCTCTTTGCATCTGCAGTCCCCGAGCGTATTTCATCAAGTGTTCTGACAAGGTTTGGCTTAATAAGGGCTAGTCTCGCAACTATGGGCGAAGTCAACTTACGGTCGGTGCGAAAGCCAAGACAATCTGTCGCTTGATACGTTTGGTATCGCCGTGTTTGGTGCGTGGTTTGTTTTGACGGGTTGTTTCGCGTGTGAACGCTTCTGTTCTTGAGAAAGGCCAGTTTATTTGCTTTTGGGAAGACGTTTCAGCCTCCAGTGGAGCCACGCTGCCTTCAACCACCGACTTGTGTGCCGCCATTTTGTTAGTTAGGTTCCTTAACTGAGGTGGTCAACCTTAGCTCGGAGCAACCACGGTTAGTAGGATAACTGCGGTTAGGCTTTCCGTCTAATACCCTTGTCACACGGGTAGTCTAACCACAGTTAATAACGACGGCCGTTAAGTCTAACGGCTGTTGTACCTTGTCACACGACAACCCTAACCGCAGTTAATCCGCTAACGGCCGTTTTCGTAAACGGAGGTAGGCAACCCCTGTTAGCGCCGTAAACTGACAACATGGCTGCCTCCATGTCGGACGCGAGCAGCTCGGCTCCCAGCGAAATATCAAGCCAAAAGCGTGTCAACTGGACCGTTGCGACGATGGAGGCGTTGATACGCATTTGGGAAGATAAATTACCGGCTTTGAGGTACCAGTTTGTCCGTGCTGCAAAAATATCGTGTGCATTTCACGAGATTGATACACCACAGCGTTCGTTCATTGAACAGGGCTTCACGCTATTTGATAGACGCACATCAAAACACGCTGCTGACGCGTCCGTAATCGAGCGTGAAGCCCTGTACAAGGCGGTGTAATAGCGGCGTTGCACGAACGCAGCCATGTATGAACTAAAGAACGCTTGGAAGCGCTGCAAACGTGCGACAGCGCCTCTGTCTGGTTTACGGTAACTGTGGTTACGTCCGTTAACTGCAGTTGGGGATAACAGCGGTTAAGCTTACCCGTGTGACAAGGGTATAACTGGATGCAACTGCGGTTTAATGGAACTAAGGTTTGCCGCAACTGAGGTTAACGTGCCAGTGTAACGACGTGATTTTCTTACAAACTAAGCATTTCCTTGTCGCGAAACAACCACTACGAGGTTTTGCCGCTTCAATGCTCGCTTCACCGGTTCAGTCACAATGCCGTTGCGTTAGAATTAGCTTAACCAACGCGGGGATGCTCAGATGATCACTGACAGGGAAAAGCTTCTTGGAGCACCAGAACACTCGTATGCATGTAAGCACATATATAGCTTAACACGTGTTACTTCTTTGTCGACACGGAGTAGACAGAGCACCGAGCCGGCCGCGTGTGTTCTGAAGCGCTGCAAAAAGAAGGGTTCACATGATGCAACCACGCGTCAGCGCGCTCCTTCTACACTGCAGCGCACGACCGGGTGGCGTCAGCCTTTACAGGCCCACTCTCAAGCTGTGCTAAGGTTAGTGAGGGCCCGATAGCTTAAAAGTATAAAGCGCTGAGCGTGCTCGCATATGGAGCGCACAACAGGTCGCGTTTCATATTTTACTTCGCTAGCTGGTGGCGTCGTAAGCGTTCTTGTCGTGCGGTTCTGGACATGCCACTGAAGGTAGAAGCGGGCACAGCAGCAGTGCTTCGCCCGCAACCAACCGGGCAAAAAAGCCGGCGCTCCCGTTCTTGTGTGGAAAGGAGCAAGCGGATCTTCGCTGCGCAAACCACTTTGCACCCAGACTGTACGGTCAAGTAAATGGGAGCCCGTGGAAAGCATGACTCAGCAACGCCCTCCAGCAACTGCCCCGTGCCGCATTGCATTCCGCGCCTGAGGCAGGAGGCGCCGCTCATCTTGCCGGCACCCCTCACCGTCTCGCGATCCCAAATCTTAGGTTTCTGCTTTTCTTTTTTCTTCAGAAAAGCAAAAGAGACGCCAAGAAGCAGACGAACTTCGCAGAAGAGAAAAAGGCTGGCACACAAGCACACGCCTCTTGTTGCTGGAGGCGCGGGAAGCGGCGTGCCTGTCGGGGCAAAAAAAAAAAAAAAAAAAAACGCCGGCCGACAGACCTCGCCATAACTTCGCATTACCACATGGGAACAGTAAACTGAAAGCAAAATGTACTGCGTCTTGCGTATAAAACACGCGAAGGTAATACACACAAGGCTCCCGACATGTGTAACATTGTTGAATCGAAACAATCAGAGAACGCTCGATGCAATGCCTACAACGTGGGCCGGGTCTCATACATATCCAATGGACGTGCCAATACAGCAGTGAATATCGCCAAAGGGCGCATTACTCTAGGGTCACCTACTTTACGCAGAAACATGCAGCTCCACGGAACCAATGACAACGGGCGAGATTAACACCGAAGGACACCTGTCTCGTCGCAAAGGATAAAAAATAAAACAAAAATACACACACAAGCCCGCTTCTTCCAAGGCTGCGCTTCTGAAAGTCAAACGATGACAACCGTTCGGATAGCGTTGGAGACGAGAGATGCCAGGGCTGTGGCGTTCTGTTATGCGCGCCGATGCACCGAGTGTCTCCGCCGCGTGGCTGCAACTCGCTGCGAACAGGGCTTCTTCCCTCGACAAGCCACGTATTGGCTTCGCACCAAAGGCCGGATTGGATCACCTGAAAGCGGCAAACTGAGCACGCGAACAAAGCGTAATAGACAAAAGTAAAACTGAGTAAGCGGGGTAAAGCCCAAGATCCCATTAACGAAGCAGGAAGTATAACACGCCTGCACTGCCAACCAACTGCCGTGTAGTTACTAGGCGCCATATCAATTACAGAGATCATACTCTACATGCATTGTGTGCTCTGGCTTCGTTTAAATCTTTCGCAGCTATAATGAAGCAGAAAGTTTATGTTAAATAAATAAATGTTTTTCTGTCTTTTTTTTTTTTTGAGACCATTGAGCTTTTTTTCTGTAATTGAATAAGGCAGGCATTAATTTCAATACTTGACAGATGAGAAAAGGCCCATGGTTATGCCATACGTGCACAAGGTTGCTCACAACCTTAACAGGTGCCTTTTGTGATCTCTGAAGTGCCTGTGCCCACGAATTTCTACTGCACCGAGGCCCTCCCCGCGACGCACGCAAGGCCGTTTGCCGCCTGCTCGGTTGGCGTGGTGCACGAGATCCCACTTAGTTGCGGTAGGGTTTACATCGGCCAAACAGGCCGGTGCATAGACGACCGAATTAGGGAGCATGAACTTTCCGTGCAAGTGCGAGCCTAAGTTTTCCAGTGCATCCGTTCTTGGGAAGTGTAATACCCTAGCGCGTGAGATCACGGAAGCATACGACATTAAAAACAAGGGATATGCGTGACACATGTGTTCTGGTGGTGAATTTAGTTTCTTCGAATATTTTCTTGATTGAGTCGTTTTTGTCATTCTTATCGCGTGTATTTTGACGAGCATGTGAGGCGATGTGCGTGCGCTTGGTTGCTATACCACTACATATATGTCGCTGGTGTTCTGAGAATAAAGTTAGTTGGGAGTGACGCCCTTTTCTGTTCTGTCTTAAATTCTTCCTCGGTGGTACGCGTCTTTTTGTCTTTCATCACTTAGCATGTACCAACAACCAGTTTTACTAAGACTCTTCGTTGTTGCTTACATCACTTTCTGCTGAATCTCTGTCAGCTTAAAGCACTGGTCCTGCGTTCGTTAGTCGCATTTGTCCCTTCGCGCTACCATCAATCACTCGGCCAGTTCACTACTTTGTCCCATCAGCGGTGCTCGTGGGCCATCTGATGCAAGCGCAAAAAAAAAAAGAAAAAAAAAACCTGTTGGAAACTTGTCATACCGCACGAAAGGATTAGACGTACTTACACGACCAATGTTAACTGTAATATGGAGTGGTGACAGCAAACTACAAGGTCCAGAACAGGGACTTGCCGATTCGCAGATTAGGTAAGCAGCGATGAGGCCCTCTGAAGAGAGAGAGACGGAAACACGCTCGGTCATTGGGCAGACGCAAGGTGAAGTTCGAGAGACCTATCGCCAGCGAACGTTGCGTGGAACGAATATGTCGTTGGCCGCAGGCGCTTGAATGCGCTCGTTGCTAACACCTCAGCAGTGAGGAGACAACGCTCGCGGCGCTGTATAGGCGGCCCTGAGCCGGAGAGGGCGAAATCACCAGATCACGATAGAAAAGGGCAACTTACGATCGCAAACGGGTGTGATCCAACTTGTACGTGGAAAGCATCGCTCGAGGCCCACGAGAGGTGGCTCGTTTGATGAGTACGAGGCAATTCTCCGGGGGCGCGCGATACGAGCGTACATATGACGAATGAAGCGACGTACACAGTGCGCCAAAGATGCTGAACATACGCAAAACGCACCGCAACAGTAAACAAACTCGAGTATTTAAATGGTACCTGTAAAACGTATAAACGAATGACTTACGTTTCACGACGAGCATTTCCTCATTCTTTTTTTAAGTATTTCTCGCTTTACAGAAACGAAAAATGGCTCGGTGACGCAGCGGGGATATAACTCTGCCGCTAACTCTAGCTTCAGCCGACGTAAACAGGGTTGTGCACATTGCACATCCTGGCAACGCGATCAATGGCCGTACAAGCGCGTGCCTTATAGGTTCCTCTAATCACTGCGGCGCATTTCCATGCGGACAGGAAAAAAAAAAGAAAAAAAAGGCGTTACCTTCCAATAGAAACAAACGCAAGATGGATGGAAGCCAGGCGAAAGCAATGGTCCCGTCCTCGACATCGACAACGTCCTCTTCTGGCACACAACCGCCAACACATCCAGCGACGAGACGTCACGTACGCGGACTCTCGCGTCGTGAACCGGCGCGCTGTGACGCTGAAAGCACGACGTATGCAACGATGGCTCGAAAGCCACGCTGCTGCTCTCGAAGGTTGCGTATCAATGTTGCCCGACAGGGACCTCGTTGAGCGAAAAGCGATGGCGCGACGTACAGTTGTCGCACCAGCGATTCGATGTATACACGCAGCGCCCAACGAACGAGGGCAAAAGACGCGAACACCGCTACGTTTGTCCCACTTTCGGCCTTCTGTGTTTTCGTTTTATCGTGTACGCAAGCCGTACCAAATCATGCACCGTACGAAGTTGCCGAAAGCGCCCATCTTGTTGCTAATGAGACGAGGTTAGCCGAATGTTAATGGAAACCTTGCTTCTATCAGCGTCCGGTTTACCAAGGATGTGACCCGTTTGATACCCCATATGCTCATGCAGAGGAAAGGGGGGAGTAACAAGGAAAAAAAAAGAAGGCAAAGTCAGCGAGCTTGCGTCCTGTTTCGGCACTTGGAGTTATGTGCGGAATGGGAGCCAGTGACGAAGTGCACACTCCAAAACAAAAAAAAAAGATAGCATGATATCACCCCAGCGTCACAACGCAATGACGCATACATGCAGTAAACTACCTAGCTTAATAATAATTTCTGGGTTTTTACGCACCACATGATTGAGGCACGCCGTAGTCAGGGAAACCGGATTAACTTTGACCAGGTGAGGTTCTTTAATGTGCACCCAAATCTAAGTACACCGGCGTGCTTAGTAATCGATACAACTTGTAACACCGACTGTGTTGTGTATTTTTCTTTGTCGTAAGAGCATTCCGTTTCGTTCCTCCTCGTCGCTTCATCGGAGCTGATCCGACTAAACCTCGGCCATTAAGGGGAGAGAGGAGGCAGCCGTCCCGAGCAAGTGGCCCACCCGCTTCTGTCGCACGTGCAGTGGCCGAAAGAAAGGAGAGCGCTATTAGATTTCCCAGCACGCCCAGGCGCGGGGCCTGAACGGGCCGGCTATTCCAGCGCCGGTTTCGATAATACGCCTCCCTGCTCCACTTTCTTCGCCTCGCACGAGCGGAGCGCCAAACTTGGAGAGAGAGAAGGGTGAGTCACCACAGGACTTGCCCTCTCGCGGCTGTGCGTCGATTAACGAAAGATACACGACATACAGCGTGAATCGAGAAACTACAACAATCTCGAAGGCGCAGTTCGGGCTTTTTTTAAAACTATAAGGCCGTATAACCGGGCAGTTCGCTCAGTATTCACCGGCCGAATGACAGACCTCTGCGCAAAGGAAAAGAAGAAATAAATGCTTCCAAGGTCCAGGTTGTCGCGATACGCAGCAAGCTGATAGAGTTTCTTTTAAAGGGAGGTATTGCACGGAAAATCAGCCACGCTACATTGGCATACGTTACAGAGAACAGAAGGAAAGGAAATGTCACATCGGTGAAATGAGGTCGGCCGATTACAGGATGCGTTCGAGCTCTTGCGACTATTCGGTTCGTCGGGCCTGCATAATTGTTCCGGTGCGCTAAACATACTAACGCCTTTACGAGCGTAAAAGGAGGCCTTTCCATCGGTAATAGCCTTTCTCCTCGTTTTGTCCATTCCATCAAGTCATGGCAAGATGGAAGAAATGGCTCGTAGTGTCACTTCGCACCAGATCGCAGAGCGAGCGAGTTAGTCGTGACGGCTGCGTGCGAAGGCTTTCTCGGAGTACGTGCGTTGGCATACACGACACTGCAAGATAGTCAACACCAACGTTCCAGTTTTTTCGGGGAAGCCGTTCACTACCATCGTTACTGTTAAAGGGGCGTTTATATTGCAGCCTTCTCAGCTTCTTCGCTGACAGGAAACGATAAGCACTGTGCGGGTAGGCCGCTATGTCTTAACAGACGCAGGCAAGCTAACCCCGAGATGCAGGCACGTAGGCAAGGGGGAGGCCCGGGGGGCCCGGGCCCCCCCCCCCCGAAATTCGTCCGGCCTTCTATATTCCCGGCAACTTTTGTTTTATTTTTGCCATGGAAATACTTTCTTTCGAACAATTAGGCCTTGGGCCCCCCCCCCCCCGAAAAAAAATTCTGGCTACGTGCCTGCCGAGATGGATGGCTTTCGATAAAGGTAGAGCTTTCAATGTTACCTGGGCGAATTCTAAGAATGACAAATAATGTAGACCGCAATGAATATAATTCGCGACGAGAGATTAGAACAGTTTATAGGGAAGCAAGTACAGCTCATTAATCTCTGGCGTTTTAAAGGGGCCCTTAAAGGGGCTTTTGCGACTGCCTTATTTAGCGCTGCAATGCGTGTAGTAAGTAATGAATGGCAAAACGATTGCAAAAAGAATTACGAAAATTGGTGCACCAAAACTGATGTTATTAGTCTTCAAAGTTAAAACTCGAGCAGACGACGACAAGAAACGTTCCCTTTCGCACTTCACTCTCCCGCTGACGTCAAAGGCCGATTCCATACCGGAAGTCTCGCTTCATGGTGGCCTTCACACAGTGCCTTGCCACCGCTCTTTTTGACGGCGTTGCAACCATGGCTACGACGAACCATGTGCGTCGCCTAGCAGACGGTCCCATGGTTTGTCGTGTAGTGCACACGATGAGCCTGGGTGATCTAACAAACCTTGAGCGCGAGCTCTTGAGACGTAGCAATGTCCTGCATGTATACATAGTGCCGTATCAGGACGCGACACTGTAAATTGGAAGCGCGTCGCTGAGCCCCGCGCAACGCGAGGATGGCTTCGAGGGCCCGGACGAAACGCTACCGCCCGATGACGCGGAAGGCATCGGTTGGTAAGCGTTTAGAATTTTTCTTTTTTCGTTGACAGCGTTGTGCCGAACTGAGCGTTGCTTTTTTCGCAGCTGCCGGTGTGGCCGATATCGCCCGATGCCGCAAAAAGCAAAACGAGGAAGAGTACCGTTTGATTACCATTCCCATCAGTTCCACAGCGTACCGAACGTCGTGTCCGTTGTTTTGAAAATACATCACTTAGAAAGAGAAGTGATTTGTTTCTGAGAAAGCATAAAAAAAAAAATCCACGCATCTCCACGAAGTGAATCATGACGAGTGGGCGAAGCTCCGGGTATCGTATGGGTGAGTAACCGTGCGTTACCTTAGCGTTGCCCCATATAATGTAAATTGAGGGACATAAAGCGACATAACGAGTCGACGACAAAGCTAGGTCCTAAGGTCCATAATGTCTACGTTGAAGTCGCCGACTAGTATAAAGGGTGTGTGCTTGTACGTGTTTTATATTGTTCTATCACAATTATGATTGATGTTCGTCTATTGTACACTTCTTTATTCACATACACACTATATGTTTCGACTATAGCAACGGTTTTCTATATACCGTGACAGTGGACAGTGAGAGTCGACGACAAAGCTAGGTCCTAAGGGTCCATAATGTGTACGTTGAAGTCGCCGACTAGTAAAAAGGGCTTGTGCTTGTATACGCGTTTTATATCGTTCTGTCACAATTATGAGTGACATTAGTCTATTGTTAAACCTGATGTTTCGATTTTACACGGTGCTGTGCCATGCGCACGGACGCCAAACGGACGGACAAGTCTCGGCCTTAAGTGCATGCTTCGCCCCTAAAAGGGGTTTTAATCTTTTTAGGGCTCAGTTATGCGGCCTAGCTAACACAATATGAATATTGCGCGGTACTTGTCGCGTCAAGCCAATGAAAACGCACGGCCTCTGTCGTCACTGCCACTAGGACAAAACGTCACTGCCCACAACAGAAATAGCCGATGTGTGTCGCTGTAGTCCGAAATCAAGGTAGTTTATCCGGTGAAATAAAATTATAACGGCTTCGTTTTCGGCGACGCCACTTGCGCAACGATGTCGGCGCATTACACAGTACCAGAACAAGCGTTGAAAACGACATGCTTAATTTGTGTCGCAGGGCCCCTTTAAATGCAAAAACCACTTTACGATTATGAGGAACGCCGTAGCGTTCCTCATCTATCTATCTATCTATCTATCTATCTATCTATCTATCTATCTATCTATCTATCTATCTATCTATCTATCTATCTATCTATCTATCTATCTATCTATCTATCCGCCTACGTCTGGGCGCTCTCGTGATGGCCTCCTTAAGTTGGTGTAGACCAAAATTGCCATGGGAGGTTAAGAGGGTTTGACGAATATCACTGTCTGGTCATGACATGAATAATGTGAAAATCCTGTCGCGTACGTAGTCAAGCCCTTTCCTCCAGACACGTGTGGCACGTACCCGTATACCACGGCCCGCAGTATGCGGGTATGCGCCACAGGTGATTGACAGTTTATATCCAGCCAGGAACGGCGAGAACAGACATTGTTTAAAAATGCGAGAGCGTTAAGATGCACCGACGTCGGCAGCGTTGACACCCGACGACAGCAAAGAATAAAAATCAGGATCCCAGCGGGAATCGAACCCAAGCATTCTGCGTGGCAGCCAGGTGTCTTACCACAGAGCCACGTGCGCCACGTCTTGAAACTGCTTTGGAAAAATAGGCAGGCAGTGTCGGTGCAGCGTCAATTGTGTTTGCGGTGCTGGCTATGTAATTGTGTAAGAAAGCAATATACACATTACTGATACAGGCGTGATGGCAGGTTAACGTCTATTGTGGTTTCAGCGTTGGCTCCACATCATCGCACCGTAAAGTGCACTTCATTTCGATAATGCTGACGTCTGTGCTCTAGTGCGAGTGCTGACGTCAGACCATAAGTTACCCTTTCAACGCCAGTGTAGTCGACGTTCCTGGTAAAGCCACGCTGCGCGCACAACTTCTACGCTTACAAAAACACGTCGATCCATCTCGTAACGCTTGGCTCAAAGCAAACAATTCAGGATAGACAACTACTCGCTGATTGCTTCGCATAAAACCGGCTCCCACAAGACGTCGGATCTGCCCAATTTTTTCTCTCTAAAGTCTCAACAGCTCAACGGGTTATTAGAGACGGCACACAGTGGAGTTCTGCGGCTTTAATTTAGCCAACGTGAGGTTATTTAATGCACGCGTAAATCCAACTGCACGCGCGTTCTCGCATTCCGCCCAAATCAGAAGACGGCTGGGAATCGAACCCGTGACATCGCGCTCAGCTGCACGAGCATCATGGCCACTGATTCATATCAGACATTCTGAATATTCGAACGCGACTTGGAAAAATAAAAGGTAACCGCAGCTGTGAAATTTTCTGGAAAGCGACGCTTAAGGATTGGACAAAATAAAGTGCGACACTGAAACAATAGAATGTTAACGCAGAAGGCACTGAACTCGCAGGTATACATGCTTACGATGTCTGGAGTAATCGTGCATGCAGCTGCTAAACCGATGAGCTTTGATCATTCGAGCACGCGTGCCGTTCCGCAGGCTGCTCGCTCACGCGTAAGACAAAGAAAATGCCGCATGCGTCTGAGTCACGACACGTAAACCGTCCGCCCGTCAGTGCCGAGAAATCAGGCGCGCCGCTGACTAAGCGATATCCCGGTACATCAAGGCTCTCAACGGTCAGTCCAAATAGCGTTTAATGCATAAACAAATAGCTTTGAGATTACCACGCGTCGGCTGCTCGCCTCGCACAAAGAATTCGCCGGTGGATGACGAGCTCGTCACCGGCCCCTAATCGATCAAACGCTCGTCAACCAGCGGCCGCCGAACGCTCGTCGAATAACAAGAGCTTTTCAATATCTCCACAGTACACCTCACCATTGTGCTACGAGCGTTTCAATGAAACAGTCTTATATATCGATGACTGAGACAAAACGCACGTTCTCGACTCGAATTAATTCTGCGCATTGAATGGAAGTCCGGCATTCCCGGAATAGCATTATCATACTATACTCAGAGCTGTGTCCGAACGAAGACTATGTGTGCACTGAGCCCACAATTATTGTCAGTATTTGAAGGTTAGCGCCAAGTGTGCTAGGTGCACCCTAGTCCAGTGCTTTGCTGCAAGTACTTGGGATATGCTTATTTCCGTTGTTATTCCGGCTTCAGAATCCAATGCTCCTGATGCGCCGTGTAATCGCGAAAGAGCTGTGCGACTTCCACGTCATGCAATACCGTCACAATTACTTCCTATACATAACTTGCAAGTACGTCACACCGCGGATACGATCTCGGCATGCGCCGCCATCACCGAGCACATGGCAGCAGACGACACCGAGTCAACGTGTGCGGCGCTCGCATTTCCTGTCAACGCCGTACGTCGCAATGCGATATTTGACTGCCGCACGAGAAGTGTAAATCAGATTAAAAAAGGACGAGACGCGGGGACGTGCTGTTTGCCAAAGGTGATCAGAAACCCGCGTGGCCGCGCGAATGAGAAGCGGGGCACATGGCGCGCATAAACAGGAATGACATTGAACAACATTCGTGTGTGCGGGCGTCACTTCATAACAGGGCAAGTTATGTTTCCAAATCTCGTGCGAAGTTGTTTCACCCATTACGTGCGACACCATGGACGCTGCAGAGACGGAGGATCCGATGTTCCCCAGTCAACACTGCTTCGCTGCAGGCTGCATAATGTCCCGAACGATTCTCCTTCGGCATAAGCGCAAGGCAAACGATAAAAACACGCGACTACTCCAGAAGATCCGCCGTACGAATGTAAACACGGCGCGACGTATGTGCTCCGTTGGCTCGTTGATGGCGGACGGAAGACAGGAACTGACGTCACTTGCAAGTTATGTATACATAAAACTATGCCCCGTGATGGAGTATTAAGAGTGCAGTACGGCTGCGTTCTTGCGCTGTCGCGTGTTTCAAGCAAGTGAACAGGAACTGACGACAAAGGTGTCGGCGAAATGCCATTCATCAAAGTTCAATTGAACCACAGAACGTGCTGATCAATTTGAACCGCGATATGGGGCTGTGGCGCCGCTATATATACACATTCAGGCGTCATTAAAGAAGAAGAAAAAAAAAGGAATAAGTAAATCAGAAGGTTATGTGGAAAAAGGAGAAAGTGAGACGTAGCCAAATTGGCAGGCACGCGAACCGGAAGCAGGGAAGCGCATCAAATATTAGCGATATTCCGCAACGTCCTGATACTATCGAACATCACCGCGACTGATTCCAGCTGGGCGAATACGCACGATACGGCAAAGCAGGCACCGGCTCTGTCTAGTAGTTCCGACGCGACTGGAAGGGGCGGGGGTGGTGGGGGGGGGGGGGGGGGGGCTAGATGGGTAAACGCCACGAAAAAGCACATGCCCAATACGACAGTATATAAGAATAACAGAACAGCACATTCGCGTCCCAAACAGAGCATGCAACACTCACGAGTCGGTCACCGATAAAGCTTCGCGTCGAATACGCTAATCGCTGCTTGGCTATGCATCGTGACCGCGATCTTTCGGCCAACTCATCAAAAATTCATCCGACGAATGATTTTTCTTCCTTCCTTCCTTTTCCTCTCCCCCCCCCCCCCCCCCACCCTCGTATTGGATACATCACGAACAATACCCAGCGCCGGCAGTGGAAACGCATGGCTGACAATAGACGGAACAGAATCGGAACACGCCATGTTCGTTCTGCTTTTCGCGATTATTTTCGTAACACGGGTGATCGCGTTCTATTGCCAGATTGGGTGATTATACGTATGAAGGGGGACAATCACTCGATCGAAGACCACCGCTTGCAGGCTGCTCGCCCGCGACTACATTTTACACGATTGGCAGCAAAGAGCGGCTGCGCACCGGCACTACCGATCGAAAACTCGTACCCGCTAAAAGCGTGGTCCATGCGCCACCGGTGAAACCCCGGCATCGTCAACGGCCTGCGCCGCTTCCGAGGAATTTTCAGCGTGGATAAGGTAATTACCTAAACGCGAAAAGGTGTGGCAGTGGGCATAGAGCACCTATAGGGGCTAGTTGGTCGCACGTCTTGGGGGTAATCGCGCCTTCTTAACGTACAGGAACGGACTGAATACACCACAAACGCAGAGTTGTTAGACTGCGCTCTGTGTTTGTGGTGCATTCAGTCTGTTCCCGTACGTTAAGAAAGCGCGATTACCCCCAAGTTGGCATAGAAACACGAACGTGCCTTTAGTATACCTGCATCGTGTAAAGTGCACTTCGGGCTTCTAAGGGCACGCGGATAAATGGCGTGAACAGCGGTCCTTTGCTTGCGGCTCGATGACACACTGGTATAAACGAACGGCAAGACAGGACCGCATCACCCCTGCCTCAAAGGGACACTAAAGAGAAACAATGAATCGGTTTAGGTCGATGAATTGTGCTCTGGGAACTCTAATGCCGTTAATTTCGCTTTCATTGGTTTATTAATAAAGGAGAAAATCAAGTTGAAAGTATCATTTTTAAATTTCGCGCCGAAATCTCCCCGCGTGACGTCACGGATTTCAAAGTGTACTTATCGTATATTTGGCGCCATTCGCTCAGCAAAATTACCCCAAACTTGGTATGTTAAGTCTATGGCCCCCTCAGAGGAAATGTACTTCATTTTTACCGATTAGGAACTACGTAGTCCCAGCAGGTGCCGTCAAAACATGTGACGTCACGGCGAATGGTGCGGAAACGTCAAGGTGGCGTCGCCACCCACATTTTGTTTTTGCGCGTTTTCTCGCTTACTAAGCGTCTTCTCGCAGCAAGCGTGGTGTTTATGGTATCGTGAAAGAGTACTTTACTAATATGAGAAAAATCGTTTTGCTCTTTGGTGTCCCTTTAAAAGGTGGCCGTACCGATGTATCTGGACGTTAGCGGAATGATTGCTTTTAACGGCACGAACTTTTCAAACAGGCCTTGCAGAAAAATACAAAAGTAACGAAAAGAAGCAAGACCGTACTCAGCAAAAACGCGAGAAGCCCTGGAGTTCGGAAGTGGGGTCCGAAAACCGCGAGGAGGAAACCCTTTCCCCAACTGGGACGGAGTGCCGGCGACTCGGAACGGAGGCAGATGCGACCAAAATCATCATCAGCCTATCTACGCCCACTGCAGGGCAAAGGCCTCTCCCATGTTCCGACCAAAATACTGAGCAAAGAAGACGCTTTTAGTATTAATTTTGTTGTTTTCTTGTTACTAAAGCTTCCTCGTACGACCTTCTCATGAGTTTCCGTCGACAAGGCGTAATGAACTTACGACAGGCATCACAATCGCTGACCGATCTTTTCTCGCGATGGAAAGCTCCTTACAACCCCAAAACTTACACGAGTAATTTCGAGAATAGTTAGCAGGAAAAATGCCTCTTGCAACGGCTCCCGATAATCCTAGCGCAGTTACTGACAGAGGTATTTCAGCATCGATTCACCGAATTCAAAGGCGTTTGCAGGAGGAGGATAGCACGAGGTGAAAAGACACTCGTTATCGGTAATCGTTCATATGAAACAAGCAAAGCGCAACGACCCACGCAGGGTTCATTAGGGTAGTTTAGATGAGCTCGTAGGCAACGCTAGATGCGGGTTACGCACGCGCCTCGAAAACGAACCAAACTGCTGCAGCGCACGCTCGCTGGGTGCATGGAGAAGAGGCCGGGATTATATTTAGAAGCCCGGTAACGTTAATTACCGAACACACGCGGCATCAGATATCGACGTTCCACGGCAGCGCATGCCTCCAGCGGGCCCCTCCCAAAACCAAGCGGAGCCGAAACATCGTCATTACCGCAGCCTAGGGGCCGTGTCTCTGTCAGGTGATCCACAATAGACAACGACGCAATGTAGCCGGTCGCTGCCATCTGACGCGAACCGGCAGCGCGGTTCAAACGACGGCGAAACGCGAGAGGTGAAGCCACACAGGCTGGCCTCGCTCGAACAGCAGCACCGCTTCCTAGTAGGCCGCCGTCGCTGCAGCTCGAGCCAGCTATTGAGGCCAAGAGACAGCGCGGCCCACAAGGTATGCTGCTGCTCGACCATCGGTGTTTAAGAGGTGAAAAAAGAGATGCAAACACGACGCCAGCACTCCTGGGACTCTTCTAGCACACGCTGCCCACAAGGCAAACGCAAGGACGTGCGAGATCGCGTTGGAATAGACAGATTTAGTTGGGCGTCCGCAACAACGTACGGACGCAGCCTGCCATAGGAAATGGCTGGCAGGCTGCGTCCGTACGTTGTTGAGCGTCCGTACGTTGTTGGGGACGCTCAACTAAATCTGTCCATTATCATGAATACCAAGCAAGTGGGCGACGACGTACGCGGAACCACCGACTGCACAGCAAAAAAGAGGCTCAGTGCCGAGCAAGTTTGTCGACGACATCGGCTTCATTTTCCCTCCGGGCGCCAGCGGCGAGCCCACGAGTCGGTCAAGGCGGGCGCCGATCGGCGCTTTTTATAGGGACCGGCACCACGGTTCTCACAAGGGACACAGAATCCGGGGGTGGCGGAGACTGGGGGTCCGCCACGGGAGGCGACACCCAGTCTCCCCCACAAGAGCTGTCAACATCCCGCCGTGCGAACGAGGCACGAAACACTGACACAGAACTAGCAGGGTCGCCTTACCTGTGCCGAAAATCCGGATGGAGAATCTGTTCATTGTGGTGGTCGCAGTGCAGCGCGCGTGGTCATTATAACACAGCCTCCTCGATGCACTATGCGTCTCCGATGCCGACTGACTGTCACCACACGAAGCTGCCGCTCGTCCAACGCATGCTTCCCGCGGTCGTTTGAGTGTCTATCACCCGGCAACGCACACACAGGCCGACCACTCACTGAAACACCGACGCCACGACTCGCGAAGGGAAGGCGACAGCGCTCGCAGCACAACGAACGCCGAGCTCAGCCACACCTGCCACGCTCGCCGCGCCGCGATCCCCGCACAGCCGACACAACCGGCCCGACCAAAAGTTTTCTTCGCCAAGCGAGGTGGCGCCAACGTCGGCAGGTGGCGGTACAAACGTGCCCTTCTGTGTTTTTTTTTTTTTTTTTGCTTTTGCCGGCCGGCTTTTTCGCTGTGCGCGTCGCCAGCGTTTCGGCGTTGCTAGTGCGAGCGAGGAGCGGTTCCCCACGTGACCGGTGAGGAGGAAAGGCTCAGGAATGTGGGTTGAACCGCGGCGAAACCTGCACGGCGCGCACCAGCGACCTGCCTATGCAAGTTGCGGCCGCGTCACGAAGTGCGCGGGGTGGCCTGCCGGCAGCGGAGTGCTGACGATGCGCTCGAAAAGACGGGCCGCCGGCGCTCGTCGGAGGAGGGGGGGGGGCTCCCGGTTTTGTCTTTATTTCCCAGGCGTAGCGCGGGCCGGCATCCTTGCAAACTCGGACAAGTGGCCCGAGGCGTTACGTGCGCTACGCGAATCGCACTTAGTGTGTCCTAATGCCACCGCGCAGAAGAAGCGCGTGCAGTGTTTGTTTGTATGCGTGCGCTCCTGCCCTCCGTCACGTCCGTGTAGCTCGGTCTCACGCATTCGGTGGTGCGGGATTTGGTTTCCGGAGCACTAGCTCCTTTATAGTCTCTCTCTCTCTCTCTCTCTATATATATATATATATATATATATATATATATATATATATATATATATAAAATAGCAGTTGGCCTGACCGCGAGACAATAGCAACGAATAAGTTACTATTACCTGCGAGAGGCCTTCAGAACCGCAGTAATTGTACACCTTTTCGTACTCTCGGTTTATTTGTACATACACTTGTCTCTCTGCTTGCTCTTATATTTACTAACTTCCCGTAGTTTGAAACATCATTGTAGGAGCACAGATTTCACCTACCGCCCTCTCTCGGTGACTCGGTGCAACGCTTGGTCGACTATTTCTTCGGAGAATATTTTTTTTTTTTTTCGGCGCCTACGCAGCCAGTTCTCAATATAAACTTATGACATTTTGTCGTTGTTGAAATTCCCAATACGGAGGCTGCACACACTGTAAAAAGGGTACTCACGAACTTTCTATGGCAATTAGTGGGAAAACGTAGGAAGTGCGCATAAGTTAGGCCACCTCAGTCCCACATATTTGAGCTGAGCGAGAGAAAATGTAAACACCTTAATCGTGCAAGCTATGCTGATTTAGGATCTGTTCTAAGAATCCGAAGGTGCCATCAAACGCTGTACTTGGCGTGGTCCGTAGTACAAAAGCTTTCCCCTCACATTGCCACAAGAAATAGGTGTCCGCGAGTCGACCTAGAAAGCGTAGTAATGCCACACAGGCCGCATGTGCTAATAATTACTGAAACTTGGTTGCACAGTGATATTAATCATTATGAAATACCACCACCGCAAGGACAGATTCCCGTGGTGATGGCGTCGCCATTATATGTTTCAAGAATCGCTATGTGTTGTGATGCGATTGGCCGACATCCGGGAATCGAGTGCGTTATAGCCAAGGTTTTTCTGGATGAGCTCAACGTTAGCATTGGAGGTCTTTATCGTCCACCAAATTGTTCTGATGAGTTTGTGGAGCAACTGAATCAATTTTGGGGCATCTATAAAACGAACGCTTGTAATATAATATTGGGTGGCGATTTTTAATTTTCCCGCAGTGAATTGGGAAGAAGAGTTTCCAGATGCCCTCTCAAGTTATTCCGTACCATTTCTTGATGTTTTACTATTCCACGATCTGACGCTGTCGGTGAAAGTACCCACTCGTATTCAAAACGACTCCAGCACCATTTTAGGCCTTTTTCTTGCTAGTAGAGGCGTACGCCGCCACAGTCCATACGTACAAATCTACGATGGTATTTCAGGCGATCATAAGCGTCTCTAACCATCCATCTATGCTTCGTTAAGAATTCTGATAAAAAGACGAACACTGTACCGGTGTTTCTGCGCGCCAGTGACGTTGATATTCTAGACGCTATAGACCAACGCTTTTTCGACAAAGTGTGTGCTGTGTCGAGCAGTTGTGGTATTATTTTAAAGACCTTGTGACTAAATGTATTAATGATTTTGTTCGCCATAAACGCATTACCAATCGAACCCCTTGATGACAAAGGGATCGTACGCCTGGCGTGCAAGCTGAAAAAGGCGAGAATCATTGTCTGGCATAGACATGAGATGCGTCTTGTGCTCTAAGAGACAGCTTGAAAAAAAGGGAAACTAATTCATCAACGTGGTGTTCTGAACAATTTTCTTCTTACGTCACCACATAAGTTGCGGCAGTATCTTTCACCCAAAAAAAGTCCAATTCCATATCCATCGAGTGCGAGGTAGTTGTAGCGCCTCAGAATGCGGCGCTCGTCGAAGAAGAAGTTGGCATTTGGCCGCGCGTCGGGTGCTGCGCAATAATAAAAAAAAACCAGTTCGAAAACTGAACGCTGTCAGCGCTGGATCTTTCTCGCGTTAGCTCCGACAGTTAATGGTGACCCGATAAAGAACACGCAGCCCCGATCATCCCGCATGGATCCCGCCGGTTCTGCCACCAATCCTACCGCTCCTGACGCCCAAGAAGACGCTAGACCTAGCGGTACTGCGGTCGCTGCGATTCAACATGTCAACCTGCCACCATTTTGGCCCAACAGCCCCAGCACATGGTTTCTGCAGGTCGAGGCGCACTTCCATCTACGGCAAATCACCAGCCAACAGATAAGGTACTGGCATCTAGTGTCCTGCTTACCTCCGGACGTAGCCGACGACTTAGCTGATATTTTAGCGTCGCCGCACACGAGCCATCCCTACGACACGTTGAAGGCAGCTATCATTTCCCGCAAGTCTGAGTCCGAACACAGCAGACTCCAACAGCTCATCACGGCCACAGAGCTCGGTGACCGTCGCCCATCACAGCTCCTGCGACGCATGCGCCAGCTCCTTGGCGGCCCGTCTGCCCCTCAAGAGGAGAAGCTCTTGCGTGAGTTGTTCCTCCAGCGCTTACCGCAGAGCATGGTCCCGGTCCTCGTGGCTGCAGGAGATGTCCCAGTAGACACACTCGCTGAAATGGCTGACCGAGTGGCGGACTACTCGCGGGCACATAGCCTCAACACCGTTACCGCACCGCCACCTGCCACCGCTGCAGACCCGGCGCTCGCGAGCATCGAGAACCGTTTGGACGCCCTTGTCAGGCGCCTCGATGGCTTTGTACCTGCGCATCGTCGACCGTCATCCAGGTTCCAGATACACAGTCGCTCGTCGACGCCCCCACGTTCTCTGGAACTTCGGTCAACCGACGCGCCGCGGGACGTCTCATCCTCAACCGTGTGCTGGTACCACCGCCGATTCGGTGCCTCTGCTCGCAAGTGCACTCGCCCGTGCTCCTGGTCGGGAAATGCGACGACCGGCCACTGACGGCGGCAAGTGGTACTGGTCGAAAGTCATGCCGCCTTTTCTATGTTTCTGATAAGGTCACTGGCGCTTGCTTCCTAGTCGACACAGGAGCCCAGGTTAGCGTCATACCGGCCTCGTGTGCAGATCGCCGTCGCAACGAACAGACCTGCCCACTCCAAGCGATCAACAATTCCGCCATTCGCACATACGGCCAACGCTCTCTTACACTTGACCTTGGACTACGCCGTACGTTCCGCTGGATTTTCATCCTCGCTGACGTCTCGCAAGCTGTTATTGGAGCTGACTTCCTCAGTTTTTTCAACCTTGCTGTGGACATGCATGCTCATCGCCTCATTGATCTCAACACCCGCCTCTCCATCAACGGTGTACTCTGTACTTCCTCGTCAACGGGACTGCGAGCTCTCACACCTGCTTCGCCGTATGCAAAAATACTCGCCGACTTTCCCAGCATCACGAAGCCGCACACCAGAGAGTCACCGGTGAAGCATTCCATCACTCACCACACTGTGACCACTGGACCTCCCGTTTTTACACGACCCCGTCGACTATCTGGAGAACGCCTCGCCATCGCCCGCCGTGAGTTTGAGCACATGCTTGAACTCGGCATTGTGCGGCCTTCCTCAAGCAACTGGGCGTCGCCACTCCACATGGTGCCGAAGAAAGATCCTGGCGACTGGAGACCATGTGGGGATAATTTACGTGCTCTCAATGCCCACACCTTACCAGACCGCTATCCACTTCCTCACATACAGGATTTCACATCAAATTTGGCTGGGTGCACAATCTTCTCTAAGATTGACTTAGTGAAGGCTTACCATCAGATTCCTGTAGAACCCGCCGACATTCCGAAGACGGCCATCACCACCCCATTCGGTCTGTTTGAATATGTGAGGATGCCTTTTGGATTGCGCAACTCTGCACAGACCTTTCAGCGCACTATCAACGAGGTCACGCGAGGTCTCGATTTCGTATTTGCCTACCTTGATGACCTCCTTGTAGCAAGCTCATCCGGCCCTGAGCATGAAGCCCACCTGCGCACCCTGTTCCACCGCCTGGATGATTACGGCCTCGTAATTAATCCCAATAAGTGCCTCTTCGGCGTCGCTACAATAGAGTTCCTAGGCCACCTTGTCACTCCACAGGGTATCCAACCACTCGCCAGCAAAGTGAAAGCTATTCAAGACTTTCCACCCCCGACTTCACTGAAGCGACTCCGAGAATTTCTGGGCCTACTAAACTTCCATCGCCGCTTTCTTCCAAAGTGTGCCACATTCCTAAAGCCCTTGACCGACATATTGGCTAAAAGAAAGACCCGGCTGCGCCACTGGAGTGGACCGAGGACGCTGCATCTGCCTTCGGCACTGCCAAGAAGGCTCTGGCAGATGCCACCATGCTCATACATCCCGTCCCTGATGCCCCAATTCGTCTCATCACCGATGCATCAAGCGTGGCAGTTGGCGCCGTTCTCGAGCAGCACGTATCCGGTTGGCAGCCCCTTGGTTTTTCTCGCAAAAACTAAAGCCACCGGAAGCAAAATACAGTACATTTGCCCGAGAACTCCTCGCGGTATACCTCGCCATCAAACATTTTCGTCATTTATTGGAGGGCCGGGACTTTACGTCGTTACAGACCACAAGCCCCTGACGTTTTGCCTTCCATCGCAATCACAGCAATTACACTGCACGGGAGATCCGTCAACTATGCTTCATTTCCGAGTTCACTGTGGATCGCAGACACGTCCATGGGCCGGAAAATGCTGCTGCTGATGCACTATCCCGCATCGATGCCTTGTCGACCCAGCCACCACTAGACATGGAAGGGCTAGCAGCTGCCCAAAGCAACGATCCTGAGCTGCATCGTCTTCGTTCTTCATCCACGTCTCTATCGTTCACGGAGTGCCCGCTTCCATTTTCTACCTCATTAATAACGTGCGAAACGTCTACTGGTGTCCCTCGGCCCTTCGTGCCTTCAGCTTTTCGTCGTGCAGTTTTTGATCAATTGCACAACATGAGCCATCCTGGTATTCGTGCGACCCAGAAGCTAGTCACATGTCGTTTCCTTTGGCCAAGCATCAATGCTGATGTCCGACGCTGGGCGCGAACCTGCCTTGAGTGCCAGAGGGTTAAAGTTCACCGTCACACTGTCACGGCAACATCCCCCTTTCGGCCTCCAGACGCAAGGTTTTCTCACGTCCATCTCGACATCGTCGGCCCTCTTCCGTCATCTCAAGGAGCCTGTTACCTGCTGACATGTGTGGATCGCTTCACCAGATGGCCGGAAGCGTTTCCCATTTCCGACATTACAGCACCAACAGTTGCTAAGGCTTTCACAAACGGCTGGGTGTCGCGCTTTGGATGCCCTTCTGTCGTCACCACTGATCGCGGTCGTCAATTTCAATCGGCCCTTTTCACCGCACTTGCCAATATCTTGGGCATTCGACACATCCACACAACTGCCTACCACCCTTCCGCGAATGGCATGGTCGAACGGCTTCATCGACAACTGAAAGCTGCCCTCACTGCTCACCAGCCAAGGGAACGTTGGCTCGACCACCTCTCCTTCGTACTTCTGGGTATCCGATCAGCATTGAAAGCGGATCTCGGCTGCTCATCAGCCGAACTAGTCTATGGCGTTTCCCTGCGTCTTCCAGGAGAATTCTTCGAGCCATCATCGCCACCTTCCACTCACGATGCCTCCATGTACATTCGAGAGCTGCGCACCACGTTTCGGGACCTTGCTCCTGTGATTCCTGCCGACCGACACCCCCAGTCTGTCTTCGTCAGCCAGGATCTGCATGACTGCAGTCACGTCTTCGTTCGGCGTGACCAAATACGGCCACCACTCACACCAGCCTATGATGGCCATTCCGCGTACTCCATCGTACACCTAAGACGTTCACGCTGGACATCAATGGCCGTGAAGACGTCGTGGCTGCCGATCGACTAAAACCTGCGTATGTCGCCGCTCTCGCGTCCGCGGGGCTTCAATCTTCAGCCTGGATGCCCTCATCCAAGCATGTCCACTGGGCGACTCCTATGGCTCTCGTTCTACGGGGGGGGGGGGGGGGGGGGAGCCCTGTAGCGCCTCAGAATGCGGCGCTCGTCGAAGAAGAAGTTGGCATTCGGCCGCGCGTCGGGTGCTGCGCAATAATAAAAAAAACCAGTTCGAAAACTGAACGCTGTCAGGGCTGGATCTTTCTCGCGTTAGCTCCGACATAGTAATAGAGAAGGATTATTATTTCTGCTCTGTTTATGCATGTGATGCTACCTTATCGCCGATTACACCACTTAGACGATGTACAAGCCATCGATGTTGTTTTTATCTCCGAAGAATGCGTATTTGCTTGAACCAGGCCCCGGAATGTCTCAAGTTCCAGCGATCGCCGCAGAGGGCGAAAAAATCAACCGCGGCGAGTTCCATCGATATGTGCGCACAGTGGAGATGCTGACTCCGCTTTTAGCAGTCGGCCACGGCCGCCTGGATCATCGGCGCGCGGCAGTGTCATCGCGTTGGATCACCGCTGTATCATGGCTGGATCACCGAGCGCCCGACCAGGGCGGCCGTGGGTCGGCTATCTTAGTTTGCATTTTCCCTGCTAGGGGCGCTAACCAATCAATTTTTTCACTGTTAAGAAATTGTTTTGGCGCAAGCCAATGGAATTATTCAAACATGTTAATTTGCTTTGGACAACTAGAGAGTTAACTATATTTAGATTTAATTTGTATAGCTGCTTTTTAATTGAAGTAACAATGGCAGACTGGGCTTGTTGGTTTAACATATTTGAGGTTTTAAGGCGCGAATAAGACACAGCCGAAGAATAGGAACACACACACGGAGCGCCACTTCCAACATAGATTTACTTAGAAAGAGCACAGAACATATTTATACACCACGCGCGCAGTCATCGTGCCTCAATGCGCAGTCGCATTCAAGTAGCGTAACTCTTTTGGCGATAATGAAATGGAGGCAACGCTGACGCATAGATCACCTGATTCGATTATTTTCTTAGCCTCAATAATTAGTCGTACTGATTTATCAGGACTTCGGCCGACTACCGCGCAGGCGCTAAAGTTCGGAACGCAATGACAATCCCGACAGGGTATACACTGCCGGGATTGCCGGATCAGGTGATCTATGCGTCAGCGTTGCCTCCATTTCATTATCGCCAAAAGAGTTACGCTACTTGAATGCGACTGCGCATTGAGGCACGATAACGGCGCGCGTGGTGTATAAATATGTCTGTGCTCTTTCGAAATAAATCTATGTTGGAAGTGGCGCTCCGTGTGTGTGTTCCTATTCTTCGTCCGTGTCTTAATCGCGCCTTAAAACTTCAAATAAATTAATTGAAGTGTGATGACTAACTGGACCAAAATCCCATTTGTATCGATCCTTTCCGTGGCCGTTGGCGTTCAAATTGTTGGGCGGCAACATAATCGGAAGCACCTTTCGCTTCATTCGCAAACGCCGTTTAATCTTTACAGCATAGTAGCTCAATCAGTTTACCGGCGAATTTAGGAATGCCGCAGCGATCGACATCGAGGGGTCCGTTTGGCGCTTTCGTGGAGTCCATCTGTTGATTCCGCACCGTAAATAGTTAAACCGGCGCGTCGTTGTGCTCTTGTTCAATGGTCCGTCATCGTTTCTTTGATGTAGTTTTTACACTAATATATTGTTATAATGACGAATACATGAACCACATGTTGTTCTGTGTCAGCTCTACACCGTGTAACTTGCACACGCTACACCTTGGCTAACCTCCCTGTCTTTCCGTTTTTCTTCTCCTCCTCCTCCTCCTCTGGTTGTGATTTCGGTGTGCTGTACTTAAGGATTGTCTATGCGGATTTGCAATAGGAAGCTAGACAATTTGAAGTGGTTATGCGTGCAGCGGTTCTTCTAATAAGCGAGCCACAAGTTTTTAAAGAAACTTTGTCTGCGTAGGGCGCGAACAGTGGGGATATTGAACGTAAAAGTTAAGGAAGGGAAATAGACAACCACCCGTTTGTAGCACGAAGCCACAAGGAATCCATACGTATTTCTCAGAAATAAAGCCTCTAGTCGCCGACAAATTCATCCTGGTCCGGGGTTCGAACCCCGGACCAACCGCCTTTCCGGAGCGTCGCTCTACCAATTGAGCTAACCAGGAAGGCTAGGGCGAATTCATCGACAACTCTTATTTCAGTTCTGCGGAATCCGTCACCTGCGGATAATTCAGAATTGTTGCATGACACCTCTAAAGAAGTGCAAACGGCCTATGACCGACTCCAGTGGTACTCCAGATTTTGTGCCACCACATATATATGCTCCAAAATGCAAATGATTATAAAGGAATAGTACCACTCAGGCTAGGTTAGCAGATGATCATCCATTCATTTTCTTTGAAAAGTAGTGGCTTATGGTTCACATTATTGAGGTCTTTCGAGTAATCAAGAAAAATAGCTGTTGAAGAATCGTCTAAAATTATAGGTGCAGTTTGTCAAGGAAGCAAGTGAGCTTTCCAAGAAAATGATTTATGAAAACCATGCTGTGCCAGAACTAACAGCAAGCTGTGGTTTCAGGAATCTTAGGTGACCCGCGATGATATAGCATGTGTTGAAGCATCTTACAGGGCTGGCTTGTTGGAAAGATGGGGTGGTAATTAAATTAGGCAAGTGCCTGGTCAGCAGATGGGGAGATGCATCATCAAGTCTTTAAAAAAATGCTATGAAGGGGATGCTAAAAATTCCTTGAGGAATGAACACACCGCAGTCCCTATTAAAGCCTCCCATATTAATGAGGTTAGCACTGGGGTTAGCAGGTACCTTAAATGACCTGGTCACTTCCGTAATACCCCTAGTACTCAATAATTATTATTGGTTTACAGCATGGTATGGATGAGATAGGATAATGCAAGTGGGCAATTAGAAGTAATGAAACTATTTAATATACTTTGAATGCCTGGCAGTTTTAATGCAGAATGATGGTTTCTATCAGGATGAATTCACTCTTGCTGATGCTTCTGGTAGCATCATCGCAGTTTATATTCACTGGTTTCATGCACTGTATATCAAGCACAACTGGTGACAATCTAGTTTTTGCCGGTTAATTTACTGATTGAAAAATAACATAAAAAAACTACATGCTTTCTTACAGCTTAATCAGGCATATAATTTGGGACTCTTTAGTGAATTGTATAGGAGAGGTCTGTGTACAGAATATCCTGGTACTCTTTTAACGCTCTATCTTTATTTGCGTAATGCTTGAAGCCTCTTTTTTTTTTTAATTGCTACGGAGCAAAAAAATCCAACACCAGGATTGGCGCTGCGTAAAGCAGGTGGTGATTCCACGTAAGATCGAACAAACGATGCTGGTCGACCTCTTAAATTTATTCAAAATTTATATACTATTGCCTGATGATGGAAAGAAGAGATCCGCAATTTGTTTTGCCGCCAAATTTTTTTCGAAGCACAGGAAATCAATAATGATGAAGAGGTGGAGTGGAGCGCTCATCCGCTCTGCTCTTTTGGCCCAAATTTCGTTATGAATTGCAGGAAAATATATTAAGTTAGGTAGCTGAATTATTTACCTAAATATATGCATGTTTTTGCTTCTTCTCAGGTATTTTTAGTTTTTATGTGTAGTGGTAGATGTTTTTATAAAAAACTCAAAAAATGGCCCAATTGGCAAAATTTTCTTCACTTTGAAGGTCTTTAATCTCAAAAAAGCATTGTAGCAGAGCTACAAAAATTCCGCATTACGTTCTTCGCATGCTTATCTACCAAAACTGCCAAATCTTGTACTTATATAGCTTTTCAGTGAAGAGATATGATCGGGGTAAGTTCAAGAAAACACGAACAATGGAAACTTCTGACGACAATAAAAAAAACCCAATTTTAAATTTCTTAAACTTTGTCCACTTATTCTCCTCCACAGCAGCTTTCAAAATCATTAAAACTGTTGCATAATGTCGTTTGCACTAATAGTTACGCCCCTCCAATGAGACCTTAGGCAACGATGGGCAATTCCGACATCTTGCCCAGCAAGTGTATAAATGCAGGCAGGATTGAATTGCTTTTTATTAATAGGCCAGCAGGTAGCCTAAAAGGTGTCGCCGGCACGGAGACGTAATTTTGAATTATTTGGTCACTGCAGCGGCCACGAGCGCGGGGCTACCGAGTCAGGCACGCGGGCACCGAGATGCTCGTTGTAGAGACGGCGCAGTGAGAGCTCGTTTTCGCGTCCTCAGACCAATTAAGTTCGAAACGCAACACCTCTCGGGTGACTTGAACGCACGTGCACCGGTAGTCGCAGTGATCTGGTAATTGCGTCGA